>NW_013952455.1:2402793-2405134 GCF_001266775.1 Austrofundulus limnaeus | reverse complement strand
ATCTAATCTAATCTAAATTTTTGATAAATTTTCAAACTCTGCCATGAAAAAACAACAAAAAGCTCTGCTGTAAAATAAAGGAAAATGAGGCACAACTCAGATTTTTAAAAAGTGTCAGCTTAAGATTTATTTTACATCTCAGAGCCTGTAAGGATACGTTCGTTCCCTCCTCCTCCACCCACTATACTGTACCTGCTCCTCTGCAGATGCTGCCGACCCCCCACACACCACCCCTGCCCTGCGCCACCGCCARCACCATTATCCACCCTCCCCCTTGTATCATGTGAGAGTACTACAGATTTKTAATGGAATTTAGGGATTCCTGTAGGTCAGTATTTGTCTAAGTAAGATTGTCATCAGGGAGTGAGAGACACAGGTGTATAGTTACCATTGTGACTCTATTGAGCCATTAGCAGYTTTACCATTTGTTTGGATATTATTCTGGTTCTCAAACACTACTTATGTCATTTACTAAAGAGAATCAATAAATGCTGCATTTTTATACATTTATAAACATTGTTGTTTATTTATTTTTTTGTATTTTAGGCTAAATGTGCTAAAACAGATTATTTTTAAAGTCAGTGTGCCTTCCGTAGATGTTCTCAGAACTCCACCCTTGGGCTTGTGAAATACACCCCACTTGGTATTKCACAACCACAAATTAAGTCCCAGCTCCAACTTTAGGAACCACAAGTTTAAACAAATGCTTTTAATGGTTTTCACTGTTTTAACTTAGAGTTTCTAAAGAAATTGCATAAATATCTGTCAAAGTAAGAGTCTGAATTCTTAAAATATATGTGGTCTTTATAAAAGAATGTTGATTTATGTCAGGCAGTAGATGCACTCGGAAATTTCTTAAGAAATTTTCTCATTTCACCTAAAAATCCAAGCAGTGTTGATGGATTTGCCACGTGTATGACCTTCGAGCTGCACAGTACGGGAGTGAAAACTGTATATATTTTATTTTGTCTGCGTTTTATCCCTGCATCCTGTATATCTTTTTGTTTGACACACAACAGTCCAGCATTATTACTCATGGAAACATCAAACTGCCTTCATCTCCCAAGCTGCTGGGTTTTTTTTTGAGTGCGTGCTGTATGGTGGTATCACAGTTTCAACATCTCTTTTCAAAACACAGCGATGTGATATTTATCTACCTGACACACGCATCATTTGATGTGTTTCAGCTGCTTCTTGGGTTCCCTGCAGCATAACATGTTCATTGTGTGTTTTGGCTGCTCCTATCAGTTTGGGATTTGCTGTGAAACACCTGAAAGTATTTCCAAAACCCTCAGGCAGACTGGACTGGGTCAAAACCCATTTGAMTTCTAGCACAGTTTTAGTTTTTTGGAGAATTCTATAACGTTTACAAGGGTGCAAATCTATCTTCTTTTTTGCCTTTATTTAACCAGACAAATTTCATTGAGATCACAAATCTTATTTTATTGAGAAGCCTGAGTCTGAAGGCAACCTAACATGCATGCTTTTGGACTTTGGGGAAAAAAAGCTTAGTACATAGAGAAAACACACACAAGCACGTAGACAACATGCAATCTCCACAGAGCAAGATCCCAGGTCCAAACCGGGGATCAAATCCAGGTGCTTCTTGCTGAGGCACCAGTTGCAACCACTGATCCATCATGCTGCCAACACTGAAACACTGATATTTTAGTTCTTTGCTAACTGGTCAGATAAAACCAACAGAATTTTATCAACTCAATCTTTTCCTCATATGAAAGTTTAAACAGTCATTACTCTGTAAGATGAACACATATACAGCCTTCTTATCTTAGAATAAACACTGAAATATCATCTGGAGTCTCTCAATAGGAATAAACCCACTGACTGCATCTACTGACAAATTACCCCACTTCAATAACAATTCATTATCCTTTCACCTAGCTTTACTGTTAAAAATGTCACTGTGTTTTGTTACAGAAACATTTTAAATCATGTGTCATGATGCATGTTTTAGGTTTAGTTTCCTTTGAGGTTTATTTTCATCTGTATTTTTAACTATGTTTAGTCTTTGTCATCAGTCTGTTTCACTACCTCCCAGTGTTTTTTCCTGTGCCACCGGTTCTTCTCTCCCAGTACTTTTCCTCAGTCAGCTTAAGGCGCCCAGATACACCTGTTCCCTGTTTCATCAGACACAGCTGCAGCCTCTCTTCTCATTGGCCTACGTCCTTTTTAGTCCCTCAGCTTCACCTCACTCATCAGTTGAGCATTGCTACCACACAGATAGGTTAATAGATGGGTAAATATACAGATAGATAGATGGATAGATGGATAGATGGATAGATAGATAGATAGATAGATAGATAGATAGATAGATAGATAG
>NW_013952455.1:2401110-2402198 GCF_001266775.1 Austrofundulus limnaeus | reverse complement strand
GATAGAAAGATAGATAGATAGATAGATAGATAGATAGATAGATAGATAGATAGATAGATAGATAGATAGATAGATAGATAGATAGATAGATAGAAATATTCAGAGAAAAACCAAAAACTGTTGATAAATTCAAAGAGTGTTCTTGCCCATCCCTAAACAGTATGTTGTTATAATTATTGCTGATCAAGCTATTTAACTTAAAAAGTGTAATATTCTGAGTGCATTGTTTGATATCCTCATCTTATTTGGTCAATGAATTTTATACCAACAGTCCCCTCTCAATGCCACTGATCAGTAACTCTCAGCTCACACCCAGCTCTGCCTCCGATTCGCTCCTTCTGCCAAGCTTTTAATCAATCATTGTTTTTTATGTGTTGTACTAATATCCTGTGGCTAATGTCGTTTACATGAATCAGCCGCTGCATACTAAAAGATTCAGGAGAAGTGATTTCAAGTACCATATGCCTGGTTTAAGTGGAAAGATAATTGTGCAGATTTTTGGCCTGATTTTTTCCAGTGTGGAAATCTTAAGGATGCACCGATTATCATGATGTCTCTAAAGATAATCTTAGGAGATATTCCTGCTTGTGTGGTGTGTTAAGAGTGATCTACAGTAGTCAGTTCGGAAGGACGTCAGGAACACTTTGAACTTAAATCGGGATATTCAACATGTTGGACAAACAAGCTCACAGCCGGATGAATGTGATGTGTAGCCAATCAGAGAGCAAGGTGGAAACACCTAGGGGAATCCAAAATACAGAACACAAAATAACTGCCATGGTCAGGGTTCCCACACATTGGTCAACATCAAATTCAAGGACACTTCAAGGACTTTCCAGTACCAATTTCGTCAAATTCAAGAACATGTGATCATGTCCAGACGCTCGGTGAGGACAGGAGGAGCTGTGGTGCTCCTGGGCTCAGAAAGAATGACCCTCTGCTCTGAGTGGGTAACACTATGACTATGGCTCACGTTATTTGTTGAAAGCCACATCAGTTTACCGTAATCCTGAGTTATCCACCATAACAAATGTCCTGATGCATCTCAGTAATCCAGGTAAAAAAATCAGAACCAGAACAAATGTAAG
>NW_013952455.1:2391419-2401043 GCF_001266775.1 Austrofundulus limnaeus | reverse complement strand
ATTATTATTATTATTATTATTATTATTATTATTATTGTTATTTTTTACTGATGATGAAAATCATTCGTGTGAATAGAGAACTTCAATCCCCAAAACACATACAAGGACTTTCAAGGACAAGTGTAATGTTTGGCTGTTTTTCAAACTTTCCAGGGCCTTGAAATCATTTTTTCAAATTCACAAACTTTCAAGGATTTCAAGGACCCGTGGGAACCCTGCATGGTGCACCAGAAACGTCTCACAAGATGTCCTGTCTGATATCTGAATGCTGGCGAGTGAAATCTGTTGGTKTGGTGTCTTTGTGGTGTGGCTGTACACCACACACTGTACGACCAAACCTGGTATACAGTATCTATGATTTATCAGCATCATCATGTCTGCACTCTCTCCGGTTTTGAAAATCAACCAACGATTTTAAAAATCTCGCCGTGTGAACCAGACATCACTGTGAACTGGCCGGTTTGGACTGATATCTATTGAGGTCTGAGTAATGACCCATTTTGCTGGACTCACTCACCGTAATCTTTTTTACAGTACTTCTTCATGGTGATCTTCATTTTACCCTTGGAAGCTTTACAGTGAGATTCACAATCTGGGGATGAAAATAAACGGAAATAGAAAAACTGAGGTTAATGAGGCTCATCTCATTGTGTAGTTTACAAAATATCTACTAAATCTGCKCCACCATGTTTGAGCCTGCAGGGCCTTCATGATGCGGTCAAAGAGAAGCTGTGAAACAGATGAAGGCTTACAGAGACCCTCCAGTGTCAGTCAGCATGCTCCTTCTATACGTTTCCCATGTTTAGTTTTTTATTCAGCCTGCTCCCTGTTCAGTGTTGTTGCATGTATTGTGCGAACAACTGAGGTCACTCCTCTGAAAACAAAGAGTGTGACGAAGGGGAAAATTGAACTGTCTAAAAATGAGCAGCCCGCTGTGAGACAGTAACTGTCCTGAGAAGTCAGGCTCACRGAGTTGTACCTGCGTTTGTCCTCTGATGGCTTTTATGTGGCGCTGTCACTGAGCCAGGTACTTTTTGCAATTAGGAGGCTGACGGTGAGACCCGGGGCCAAACTGAAAATTGAAATCATTTGTTCCCTGCACTTTTCACCGACGGACACAAATTGGAAGCAGACCGTCTCCAAGTGCACCCCCACTCCGCCTCTCCCAGAGCAATGAGCAGTGTGCATTTTTTATTCTTGCTTTTTTTCTGGGCAGTGGGGGTGGGAAAGCTGGTGGGGCAGTCTGAAGAGAGAAACGAGATTGGGGTGAGGGGCAGTTTGGAGAGAGACTGGAGGAGGGGGGGGGACCTTTCAGCTTGCCTGAATATGGACAAACTTCATTATTTCTTCCAGCCTTCTGTCCAGTCTTCCCCTTTCTTCCCCATTATACTCCGTGTGAATGAGGTTGCCTAGGTAATGATGGCGAAAGAAAAAAACGCCCCTCTCACGAGAAAAAAAATGAGAGAAAGAGAGAGAGAGGGAAAGAAAAAGTGTTTTGGGACGTGAGATGAGGATCGAATTCATGTATGTGGAGAAGTGTTTCTGTCGGAATGCCTGGCTCCTTTCTGAGGCGGCGGGAGGAACGAGAAAAGAGGAAATCCTAAAGTAAATAAATGTGACCAGTCCATATCAAGCCCATTTTATGTKCATGTAAATGGGGTGGCGAGGACGGGAAAGGGAGCTCTTTACTTCCCACTGGCCCCTGGGGGCCTTCATCGGGCTTACCCTTTAATAGACTATGTTGCCCATTAGCCCCTTAGCGTCGTTGCTGCAGCGCTCTGATCCTCCAACGGCTCTCATTCAGGTTCGCGCTCCCGCTGTGAGGACAAACGCCCCCTTTGTGTGCCACRGTCATTCTGCCGAGTCCCCGGAGCCCACACGGCTCCTAATTTGGAGGGTGGTGTCTCTTTGGAGTTTCTGACAGACATCCAAACTCTTCACCGCCCCTGGAGTCACTTTAACAGGAAGTGGGACTCGCAACAAAGCTCGGTAAAGTCATCGGCGCCACTCTATGCAGACACTGATCGATGACCAGAGTTAACATAACCCTAACCCTTCTAAAACCAAACAGATAATAAAACTAATTTACAAACTAKTACTGTAAATTAATAGCAAAGAGCATCCAGCTAAGCATATAAAGTCAGCGCCGCGACAAGGATCCTCTTGTCGGAACACAGCCCAGCGGGGCTCCTCTGCTGGCACAGCGTGGCCTTGATTGAAATACAAACTGGTGCAAATGAAGCATGTAATCAGATTAGGGCTGGAACTCTGGGGAGGCTGCAGGGCAGGCTGGGAATACAGGCGAAGAGGCCGTGGGGAGCACTGGCAAAATATCTGGAGTTTACATCAGCRGCAGGCTGATCTCACCGACATGTGTTGAGTTTAGGGGTGTGGAAAAAAAACATGCTTGTGCTTGAAATACACCCACAAAAAGAATAACTGTTTATTTTAGTGCGCAAAGATTACAAAACACTGAAATCCTGTTATATGGCAGGAATAAATGAAGTTAAATGTCATCACATCGAAACGAGGACTAAGTCCAAAAGTGGTACATGGAGAAATAGGCAAATATAGTGTTTTGACTTAAACGTTAACAAAAATTGCATTTTGTCAAAATATAATGAATAAAAGCCTTATCAATGAATCATTTGAATGAACTGTCTGAAATATAATTATAAAACAAAAATTTGAAGCACTTTTTTGAGAGTGACAACAAAAAAACTGATTTTTTTTTGAAAAAAAAAACAAAACAAAAAAACTGATTTTGAGGAAAAACGTCTTAAAGTTTTTGAGATTTTCCCTGTTAGCTAGCAAAGTGTTGTTTCTTTTTAGCTGGGAAATCTCAATATTCAAATATAATTTGAGGTTTCCTCTTTATAAGTACATCAAAAATTCCTCATTAAAATGACGTAAAATTAGGATTCAGACAAAATATTTATGTTTTATTGTAACCAACAAGACAAATTAAGTCATATATACTGTATGGATTTAATTTTGATATCAGAATGATCCAGGTATCAAAATGTAGCTTTTAAAGCCAAGAATCTGAAAATGTAATTAGGTCATTTTGACCAAATTTGACTTAATCCTCATTTTGATATGATGGGTCACAAATATGTTTTGTAGTGTTTTAAATGAATAAAAATAACCTCCTGGTTACTCACCAGATGGCTCCTCGTAGCTGTTATAAGTAGAAGTTGGAGATGCGACTGGGATTTCTGTATAAGACAGGAAAAACACAMAATTTTAATTTGTTTCGCTACATTAAAGAGAAAAAAGCTGTCAGTTTTAAAGAAAGCTWAGAGATCAGCATTGTAAAAAAAACTCTTTATTTCTAAGTTTCCCATGAATGTCAGTGCCCCTGCTGCAGGTACAGCAGTTCTGCTCTTGTTCACTTTAAAGCCGGCGAGCAGTTAGATATAATATAAATGTAATAATGCACCAACAAAAGCATAAGATCGTCATCTGAAATGAAACTATCATGCCTTAAAGGAATGCATGCTCCCCACTGCCTTATTCGCCAAAGTTTATTCCTCAAATTGTCCCTTAACTTTATGATACAAATTGTCCCTGGAAGGAAAAATGTCCGTCTTACAAAACTGCTCAGAAAAACTATTTATTCAGTTTTTCGTCCACCGTAAATTACTAGCTCAGCCTGAAATCAAAGTTTGAATTGAAATGTTTTTATTTTATTATTTTGGCACTTTGTGGGTCTATAGTAAGCTCCACGATTATTTTTTTTTAAATAAATAGACAACTTATTTATTTTTKGGGAAAATAGAAAGCATTTTCTTTTATGGAGACATGAAAATTGATTTTTTGACATTTCATTAAAATTTCCAGTCTGGAGATTTTGGAAGATCTAACACCCCGCACCCCATCACCCAGCTGTCAGAAACCAGGGGTGGAGGCAGAGGGGTGGCTGGGGTGGTACTTGCCACTACTAAAATCTGATTGGCCACCCAAGGTGCAACCCCAGTTGATTGACAAGTCACTACATGTAGCATTGAAAGATGAGTAATTAGAGTAAAAGAGGGTACAAAAGTACAGATTTGTATATAATTTCAGTAAAGTGACAAACAAATAATTTGTCAAAATTCAAAACAACTGGATTTGAAATCAGAAAAAAATCTGTCTACCAAATCTTGTAGGCTGTTGGCCATGAGGTTCTTTATTATTATTTTATATATTATTACTTTTTTTTACTTTGCTCATGCACATCAAATGTGTGTTTAGTTTTTTACTTKTGCTAAACCATATTGACCATGGCCTCATTTGAGGACTTCAGCCTGCACACTTGATGATCTACTGTTTTGCACCAAATCTTTACTCAAGCACAACACAAGTGTATTTTTGCTCTTTACGTCGAAGTAAAAAATTTTGTCCAATGAGATTCGACAGTAAAATGCAGCCGCAAACGTATATTAGCTTCCCTTATTTGTTAAAGTAGAGCACCACCTACTGAGCTAAGTTTGGGGATAAGGATAAAAAAACGTACTGTACATGAAAGAAAATTGTTCTTTCATTATATTAATATATTTGGGTTTAAAAATTTATTTATTTATAATGGTTTTCAATAAAGGGTAGTAAAGGGTGAGTAAAGTTTATGGGTGCATTTGAAATAATTCAAAGTAAGTAAATAAATAAATAAATAAATAAATAAATAAATAAATAAATAAATAAATAAGCATGGGGATGATTTTTTCCCCCAAAAGACCATTTGAGAGGTAATTAAAGATATCATGTGGTCTGTTAGGGACTCTCAGCTACCACCATACCAAATTTTAGATCCATATCTGTAAAACACATTGAGTAGTAGTTATTTTTGCATTTTCTTTGTTAGTTGTGGTGGCCATCTTGAATTGGGTTGACTCCAAGCTTTTTTCCTCTACTTTGAGAGTTTTAGAAAAATCAAATATTTGGTTCAAGAGGTAGTTTGCTAACAAACTAATGAATGCATACATAAAGCCAATTGCATGGTCCTCTGCCTGTCATGGCAGCACATACAAATTATAAGAGTTTTGTCCATTCTTATTAAATGAATTTCACCCCAGAGTTAGTAAAAAAAATCCTCTTTTACGCAGATGACTCTTCTTTATGTTTCTTATTGAAGTCCTTCTCCTTACTGACCCTCTAAGTTTTAGATGTCCCTTCGATTCTTGGTCCTCAAAGAGCGTCCAGTTTTCCCAAATGAAATCTATCAGGACTACAACAGTGTGAACAGCTGCTAACATGACATGTTATCTTATCTCCTCCTGCCAGCCAGCTACTTGATGCTCGCAGTTAAAGCAGCTACTAGTGACTGATTTCTGCTTCTGTGAGGTTTCTGTCGTTTTACTGCAGAAAGCCTGGAATCTGCAGGCTGTAGATACAGCCAATAAACACATCAGCCATCGTTCCCTGAGACTCATTTGGGGAGATTTATCATGAGACGAGGGCCGTTAGCGGCGTTGAAGGCAAACAGGGTTGTGTTAGTAATGGTCTGTTTGTCCAGACTCATGTTTAAACAGCCAAATATCCAAACTAAAAAATGATTGCAACCCAAATAAAGAGCGAGTGTATTTGTGCGTAACATGTTCATGAAGGTCCTACAACTGTGGTCAAAAGCTCACAATGTCTTGTTAATTTGGATCTTTTAATGATTTCTTTGAAGTGTTTTTTTCCAAACCTGGAACTGTAAACAGCTGGAACACCAGAGCATCTGTCCACAATCAGACTAAGAGGGTGCTGATCAGGAAAGAAGACCCTCCTGACACCTGTATGCAGCTGCTCACAGGTACAAGCTGAATGTATTCTGGATAAAAGTTTTATGGTCAGACAAGTTCAAGATTGAGCTGTTTGGCCACAGTAGTTTCCATCCAATTCTAATTCAAATTCTGAACAAATTTTTAAAATTTCGTAAAAAGGAAAAAACGAATACAGTAAATGCGAATCAGACGTGTTTCCACCAACTGGCTTTACCTCCTTGAGTCCTGAGCGTTTGCAATTTAATTTTTCTCTAGCTATTTAAGATTAGTAAAACCTCATGAAAATAAAAACAAACATTGTTTTTAAGCAATTAGAAGTTAAATATATTTTCTATTTTAAATTAAAAATTAAATCTAACACCTAGCCTCCCTGAATAAAGACAACTGGTCTAAAACTAAAACAATGTATTCATCATTAGGATGCAGCATTTTGGGTGGTCATATAGCATTTTTTATAAATGTAAATTTAAGAGTGAATAAGCTTAAATAAGTTGAGCAGTGACACTGCTTTTCTCAATAAAATATAAAAAAAAAAACACTAAAGTAGATCCATTTATATCAGAAGGTGACTGCCTAACTCATGTATTGCTGAACTCAATATGACAACAATAATTTAACAAATCTTCTGAAATTTTGTTCTGTATTTTAGTGCCACCCCTGGATTTTCAGTGGCCCCACAAATTAAAACATTTCTGGAGGTTTCGCTGATGGTAGTGGAGACGGTGGTCCTTACTGATGCATGGAGCGATGGGGGAGCGGCTCTGCTGGTAGCCCTTGGCGCAGCGGTTGCAGGTGATCCCGGCCACTCCGTCCTTGCAGGGACACTGACCCGTCGTCTGGTTGCACGTCTTCCCTGCTGCTCCGACAGGGTGGCAGTCGCACGCTGTCAGAGGAGCGAGATACACAAGTAAACAACCTTTGACTTGCATGAGTGGATTACAAAACCCGAACTAAACAAAATATCAGGTTACAAATGAGTACAGTGTGTGAGTCTAAATCCTCCATACTGTGGAAGAGTAATGTCAGCTAAGACACAGGCTGCATTTTCATTTTTTTCAGTCACAGATAAAGAACGGAGCCTCACACCAACTTCAAAACCTCCATCAAATTAGCCCCCACTCCTCCACCCGTTCTGACTGAAAGTTTCTTTATTACTCTCTGGAAGGCACGCAGAAGAAGTAAATTACACAATAAATTACAGAATTACACTTTCACCACAAATTGCATGTGGGCGTGTGTGCCGCCAGAGTTTTTGTATATTCTGCTCTTTTGTGATCAGACGTGCTGCCGGCGTTTCAGATTCAGTTTCAAACATAAAGTCGTTTTGGCATCAAGCTGTCAGTGAATAGTTCCTGAAAAATGTTTCCCATTAATGGACGAGTGGAGCGCACTTCAAAGTCTGTTTTAGGCTCTTAGTTGGGAGGATCACAGGGTAATGTTGAATGTGTGTTATTTGAGTATTTTATCATAAAGCAGGTGTTTGAAGTTAAAGTCCAGCCTTTCTATTAGACCTGCATATGTTATAAAAGCAGCAAAATAATCTGAAATGTGCTCCAAGTGATCCAGCAGATGCAGGAGGAGCTTCCAGCTGAACATAATGAAAGGCTTTTTCTTCTGCAGGAACATCTAACTTCTTACTCTGACTTGTATAAAAGGACCTTGGGCCAAGTGTGTGTGTTAAATACAAAACCAGTCGCAGCATGTTTTAGTGAGTCAGGTGACTTCCTTACAGATTATATGTTCCTTCCAAACTCTAATACAGACCTTAAAATTTCATTGAACAACTAAACATGTGATGAGAAGTGTTTTTTGGACCACCTTTGTTTTCCTCTTGACACTAGTTTAAATACACCATATTGCCAAAAGTCTTTGCTCACCCATTCAAATGACTGCACCAGTGYACAAAGCAAGGTCCATATAGACATGGATGACAGAGTCTGGTGTGGATGAACTTGACTGGTCCGCACAGAGTCCTGACCTCAACCTGATAGAACAACTTTGGGATGAATTAGAGCAGAGACTGAGAGCCAGACCTTCTGTCCAACATCAGTATATGACCACAAATGTGCTTCTGGAAGAACGGTCAAAAATCCCCATAAACACACTCCTAAACCTTGTGGACAGCCTTCAGAAGAGTTGAAGTTCTAGCTGCAAAGGGAGGACCAACTTCATATTGAACCCTATGGATTAGGAATGGGTTCACTTAAGCTCATATGTGAGTCAAGGCAGGTGAGCAAATACTTTTGGCAATATAGTGTATGTTAGTAATAAAATGTTTGCTTTGGTACATTTTTACCGCAGGTGTCAGCTTTAATCACAGGTTGTATACAAACTGTAAAMGTAGCCTCCAGGTCTGAGAAGTGAAGCCAATGAACAAGCGTTTTAAAATGACAAACAGGGTTTTTGTAACGTGTTGCAGGCGTCAAATTCAAAATGAGTGAGTATTTGCAAAAAACCAGTAAAGTTTGAACATTAAATATATTATGTTTGCAGTGAATTCAGATAAGTATAGGTTGAAAAGGTTTAGCAAATCATCGTTTTCTGTTTTTATTTATGTTTTACACAACGCCCTAACTTCATTGGAAATGAGGTTGTAAAATTGCTTGGTAAAAGACTCCATTTGCTTTACTCTAGGCTTAGCAAGATTTCTGAAACAACAAAAGAAAATATTACAAGAATGTTTCCATTAATGGTTAGTCATCAGCCAGCAGATGTCAGTTCTACTGTTTTAACTCGCAGGGAGTCTGCAGACCTGTGTGGTTGCAGAGGGGTTTAGGGATAGCACAGTTCAGTGAACCATTTACCAGCTCCATCTCTCTGGACTCACCCCATGCCTGAAACTGCCAAAACTTAGCTGGGACAGGAGGGTAGGAAGAAGAAAAAGAAGAAAAAAAAAAGAGCAGCCAGTTAGAAGTTGGAGGCGAGCGCTGTGAGCCGTGTTTACACTGCGGTTGATGAGGGGTGAAGTTGTTAATCTGGGAATTAAAGCGTGAGACATTCCACATTGCCACAGGAGATGTTTGCACCGCGTAGAATGAAATACCCTTCTGTTTTTTTTTTACCCTTCGACTATTAAAACTGTTCAGAGGACATTTGCTGAGATTTGAGGTGTTTAAAGGGGGTGAACTGGGAGGGACGAATGCAGGTTTCCTCCTGGCCAGGTTGGCACCACTTTGGATTTCCTGTCCAACAACAGCAGAGTGAGATGGTTGGCTGATCTGAACAATAAATACRGTGGTTTTTAACTGATGTCACTCTGAGAAGAAAGGCAGTAATCAGGCTGTTTGGATTAAATCTCAGAGCAGTGAAAGGAGGTATGTGAGAGGTGGGGGCAAGGTGTTACAGATCAGCCTGTTTGGAAAGATCAGAGGTGTAAGGATGTTGTCAAACTAACCTGATTTTCACTCTGAAAGCTCTGGAATGGAACCACTCCCAAGTATAGATGATACAAATGTCGCAACGTTGCTGCAAATTAGCATTTGTCATGTTTTAGGCAGAGTGCAGATGATCTGTCAAGCTTGTATTCAGTAAAATGCTTACAAAGCAATCTGATCTATTACATAATATTTGCCTGTTTTTCCTCTCCAATAAAGGTTGAAGACAGAGCCGGCTCTTGGCATAGGCGAACTAGGTGGTCGCCTAGAGCGCCATCTGCTGGAGGGGGCGCCGAACTGCAGAAGAAAAAAAGTAATATTTGTAATCCCTGGTTGTAACTCTGCTCAGCGCCCCTTTCAGTTAGCTTTGTCTTAAAAAACAATAATGAAGTATTACAGTAAAAATAAACTACTACTAATCCTGCTGACATCATTCTGACACAGTGAGGACTGAGTTTGTCAGCTGAGGACCTTATGAGGTAAAATCAGACTTATATTTTCCA
>NW_013952455.1:2384880-2389610 GCF_001266775.1 Austrofundulus limnaeus | reverse complement strand
CTCTTAGGCCGTCCACATGGAAGTTTTTGTAAAAATATTACAAAAATACATTTTTTTATTATTTCAGCATAGCATCCACACAAAAGCAGTGTTTTAGCAGCCCCGACTGTGTATTTAAATAAAAATAAATGGTTCCAGATTGAAAGCAAAATCAAGAAACACCACCCTTGTGATTGAGTTGYATTGATGTTCAAGCTTTAAAGACGTGCTCCAAACCTTGATTCCCATTTTGGGTGTGTTAGTGGTGTGYRGATTGATACTGTAATATGATACTTCAATACTTCAGTGATTWCAGGTAATGTCCATCATYAACAGGAACACAGTGGAAAGTAAACATCTGAAATCTTGTCTAAACCCTGCGGTTGGTGAGCACTCTTCCGCCTGTGTAAGAGCACCTGCTCAGYCAGTCACTCAGTCTGTTGATGTGACTTCTTCAGTATTTTCATGTTAATATGTTTATGCAACATAAATTAAGATGCAAGTTAAAAWTTTTATATAGTTCTTTATAATAAACAACAACTTGTTTTAATGATTTTATTGCTTAAAACACCATTGTCACATATTTTGTATGATTGTGTCCTCTGGTTCTTCTGTTGTATTAGCTTGACTACATTGTAAATGAGGAAACAATATAACATGCGTCAAGTGTAAAAAAATAGTTGAAATATCGCATTTTCCTTATTTAGTTAGATTTCTGGGTGTAAAATCCTAGTAAAAAATTTGCACTAACATTTTATTGTTATTTACCTCACTGTGGTTACATTTTGCCAATTTTTAATAAATGTTAAATGTAAATGTTAAATATGCAGTCATTAAATCCTAAAYATAAATGTTATATTAAATCAAGCATGTTCAACTCCGGTACTCWAGGGCCGGTCTCCTGCAAGTTTTAGATTTGTCCCTGCTTCAACACAGCTGATTCAAATGGACAATTTACCTTCTCAGTTTGCCATCAAGGTCTGCAGAAGCCCACAAATTAGGCTCTTCTTAGGTTCAGCTGTGTTCAACCAGGGCAGCCCCTAAAACATGCAGGACACCGGCCCTTGAGGACCGACTTTGGACACCACTGCATTAAATCCTAAATGTAAAGGTTAAATCTTAAATGTTGAGATGAATGTTCTTGAATGTTCAGAATGGAACACAGCATTTGATGTTGGTGCTTGGCTCGATATGACGGCAACATCCTGAGAGAATAGCAACCGCTAACGCTGCTAACACCTCGTTAGAAGACATCAAACTTGCAGCTGCGGTTGGTGTTAGAGCTGCACTTCAAACTGCCAGACCACATGTACCATCCATACTGTTTTCAATAAACACATTTTGAATTTAGATTTTAAGGCCATCTTCAGCAGCGTTGGCAGCATAGGCAGTGGTTAGCCTTACCTAACCAGGATGATGTCATCATCCTGCGACATACATCCAATGCTAACTGCTGCTAACATTTWATTTTACACGTGGTGCCTCAAAACATCAATATATTTCTGAGTTTAAAATAAGTAAATAAATAAATGATTGATATCTTGTATTCTTTATGAAGTGACAATTTGAAATCCACAACTTGTTTTTTTTGTTGTGGTTGTTTTTGGATTTACCAGACACGTTAGGTGTATTTGCACAAAGTGGCAGCATCGGATCAGTACGGCCGATACCAGCTTGAGTTTCACTTGATATCAGAATTTGAAAGGAAATCATTGGTATCGAAATTCACTAGTTTTCGTGGCAGGACTACAGCTCCACTTACAGGGCTGGCATAGTTATTACAGCACTTTGGGTCACTTTCAGTGTTGCTGTATAGAATAATGACATTTCTACATTACTTCAGTTGCAAGAATATTTATAGAAAGSACAAATAAAATAACATATTTGGAAAAACTTGTTTCTGTGTAAACACTAAAATGTGTGTATTAATCTGAGGCTGAATCCTATTTCAMAAATTCTCCTTACTTCTTAGCTCTTCTCTTTTATATTCCTCTTACAACATAAATCCAACTTTAAATATGAAGTCTGTTGCATTAGTGAGGGGGTTTGACTCTTTAATTTATCAGTAAAATCAAGCATGTTCTAACATAAGAAACCATTTTACTGTTTATATTTAGCAGTTCATTCTCACATTAACCAGGATGGGTGCATTGTAAAATTATTCACAAGCGTTTTGTGCATCTGTCAGTCTAGCCAACAGAGTGGCAGCAGTTTGTTTGCTCTGTCTTCACTCCTGGAGGAGCTTCCACACAGACGGAGCTCAGCTTTTTTGCTTCGCTGCATATTAATCCTCAGCAGCTTGGTCTCAAACCTGCTGTGTTTGCTCACACCTGTTTGTGTGTGTGAGTGTTTGGACTTTATTGTAGGAACACAGAGAGGACTGGCAACCGATGAGATGTTTCCACTGATCTGCTCACACCTCTGATCTGATTGTGATGCTCGTCTTGTTTGCTCCAGGTGCCTCAAACGCCTCGGACACTGCACGGGTCAGTTCACCGACAACAAGGCAGGTGAATGTCTTTATTTGGACATTTCTAAAGGATCATTTATTACCTGAGTCTGAAACGTTTGTAAAGCTTTAGTTTTTTTTATTTTTCAGGTTTAATTGAGACAAATATTGCCAGAGAAACAGTTACTCATAATCCCCACACAAAAACATGCATGTTTTCTTTTACCTTTGCACGCTCTGCGGTGTGAAATAGACTTGGTCATGTCCCTGTAGTAGCCCTCCTTGCAGTAGTGACAGTGGCGTCCTGCTGTGTTGTGGCGACAGTTGAGGCAGACGCCGCCGCTCCTGCGGCCAGACAGCTTGTACAGCTCCATGTTGAAACGGCAGCGACGGGCGTGCAGGTTACAGTGGCACGCTGCGTGGAAACACAGACGAGACCTTTAAATGAAGAACTAAAACARCACGGCGTACTCAGCATCAACCCAATATAAGCTGGGAACTGTTTTATCATCAGCAAGGGCAACAGAGGAATTCACTTTTTAAGAGAATCTTTGTAGGTCACTTAAAAATTCCTTTACCTGTACAAAAATATTCTCAAAATAAGATGAAAAAGGTTTAAAAACTAGATATAATTAAAATTTTGCAGTGAATTGAAACAGTAGCTGTGGTCCAGACTGAGAGTAAGGACTCGCATATAAATATTCAGGTTCAAASGCTTTCATTTGACCAGCTGCTTGTGAATCTGACCTCTGAACCCTGCTGRTGTCAAACAGAAAACCTTTCTTCAGTCACACATCAAGAGATCTAAATCTTAAAGGCTTAATATCAGTTTGTGTTTGTCTTGTTCAAACAGATCCAGACATTTAAAACATGACTGGAACAAACAAAAAAGAAAAAGAGCTACGCTGCTTTGTTAGCCTGTTAGCACCTTTTATGGAACTTTGCGTTTTAAGGCCTGGTCTGGGTTAGTTTGCCATTATGGCCCCACTTCCAGCCTGATTACTAGAACCCAGAGACCTGGAGTCCTCTTCAGGCTGACGCTAGTTTGACGTTGTCTCAGCTGGTAGATTCAGCTGGTCCAAAATTATAGAAAGAAAAAAATTGATGTCATTCATTGTTGTGTCACAAATAAAATGACCTCATATTAGGGGTGGCTATATCATACATGTCATGTTGTATGGATTATCTGTAATTTACACAGATTTTTTTTTGTCATTTTGCTGGTATCCAGATGTACAGCAATCTCGCAGATTTTTTTCATGTTCTACATTTTTTTGTTTTGTTTTGTTTTTTCAAAAACTCAGATTCAAATTTATTTAACGTGTCAGAGCCTGTAGGACGTTAAAAAAAACAATAACATCAACAATCCATTTCCAACCCACTCTGCTGCTAGAARTAAGTTCTTCCATCCTCATTTCCTTCTGATATTGCTGCAGCCGACAGTCTGCCTGCACCACCCACCACCCCTGCGTGTGATTCATTCAGTTTTTTTTTTGCGAAAATTACGGACTTTTGAGGCTCAGTATAAAGATAAAYATCTGAAGGCTTCAACATGTATGGCATATCGATGAAGATAGTTTTAATATCAAGATACTCAGTATYAAATCAATACTAGCATGATGGCATTGATATTTTTGTTCACACTTTTATTTGCACAACTGGCATTTTTCACAAATAAAGTCAGTAGTGCCCACATGCAATGGAAGGTATTTTTAGTTGTTGACATACAGTATTTATATTTTTTGCTACATTGTTGCTTTTCTGTTATTGTTGAAATAGTGATTTTTTTAATAAGCAAATTGTGTAGTAGAAGTTCAATGGTGAATTATTTTATTATTTGAATAATACATTGTTTTATATTTTTGTAGTTAGCTAATAAAAAATCAAAAAAGTCTATTGTTTAATCCTAATTGATTAACTAAAGAAAAAAATTCAATGAACATGACATTTCAAGTAAAAAATATCAGCGATCTTTACTTGAAATCGAGTCAAAATCAGAGTTCCCAGTATCGCCCACATTTACCTGTTAGCTTTTAGTTCCTGTTAGCTCTTTTTATTAAGGTGAGCAGATTTCCACAATTAAATTTGGACATTTTCAGGTTGGAAATAAAAAAAGGTTATTTGCTCTCAAGATGACATGAAGAAACTGGGACAGTTCCAGAATCATTAATTGTTCCATAATATGTTAGTAGTCAGCAATCGAAAACAAGTAAAGTATCATTAGGAAAAAAAAATTGAATAGGTCCTCTGGACGGGTTCTTCTTTAATGAAACGTTTCGTCTCTCTTCCAAGAGACTTCTTC
>NW_013952455.1:2371282-2384430 GCF_001266775.1 Austrofundulus limnaeus | reverse complement strand
CACACACACACACACACACACACACACACACACACACACACACACACACACACACACTAAACACAGAGTTAGGTGTTTGGCAGCTGTTGTGGGCTTATCTCCCACACTTCCCTTTACACGGCTGATCCAACATGCTCAAAACCAGCTTTGAAGAGCCTCCTCTTACACACACACACACACACACAATCTGGTACAGCTATCTTTAATGGGACCTGGCATTGACTTCCATTATTTTCTACAGCCTAACCCTGACCACCAGCCCTAACCCTACCCTCACAGATACCTACCTGACCCTAAAACTAACCTAATCTCAATTCACACCTTGGTCCTAATCTTAACCCCCAACCCACCAATGGCATTTTCCCTTATGGGGACTAGACTTATATCCCCATAAGTAACATTAGGTCCCCACAAGTAGGTGTGTATGCCAAAAATACTGTCTCACAACGTAGGGAATACCGGTCCCCACACACACAAACACACATCACACWCACACATCCTTATACTTGCATCAAACTGACAAMYTTGTATTGACTTCCATTCATTTCTTTAACTGTATTTATGCCTAACCCAGATAGTTTCCCTAAAGATTAACATAAAAAAATTAACCATTACTGGTCAATTCCTAACCCTAATCTGAACCAAAACTTAATTCACACCATACCTCTGAACCTAACTAGTAGAGATGCAAAAAAATAAATAAATAAATAAAATAAAAAATAAAAAAATCGTGAGGTCCTCACTTTAATGGTTAAAAACATACCATGGTCCTCCTCTGTCACAGAAACAAGAACACACACACACACACACACACACACACACACACACACNCACACACACACACACACACACACACACACACACACACACACCCTTTCCCTCTCAGTGTTAGCTGCTTTCTTATCCCAGATGTTATCTCCACTTAAAGGAAGTGTGAGGAAATATGCAACAGGGCGTTTTGTTGCAGAGCTGATGGAATGCTGAATGCTGGTAAGTTTCAACATCCACAAGTTGTTGTTGTTGGTTTTTTTGCAACAATGCAACAAATGTTTTAAAATATACTTTTTRAAAATAACTAAAATATTAAAGTCTTCCAAAGACAAAAACATATAGTCTATAACTTATTCTAGGCCTGTTGAATATGATGGCATTAATCAGCAATTTCATTAATTTAAAGACATCAATCTTTCTCATGATCAACAATAAATCAAATATCACTAAAACATAACAAACTAAAGCTATACACTCATTCAGCTCTGACCATAATTTTGTCTTTGATTAAATAGTTTTTAAAAATTGTTGTATATTGTTACAGAGATTGGTCAGATGCCTAAAGAATGATTTTCAGTAGAAACTTATGAACAACTAAAATCTTACCTGACAGCTCTCTGACTGGCCTTACTTTTCAGAAACTTTGCTTTAATTGTGTTTAATTCTGACCAGATTGATGAGCTAATAGCTGGTCCAAACAAGGCCACCATCAGTACTAGGCCTACATAATAAACATTAATACTGTCATTCATTTTTAATCATAGATTTATTTACATAGAACTTCATTATTTACATTATTTGCCAACACAAATAATGGCAGTAGCAGGTAGCTGTAGTGTTTCTGGAGTACCCTTGTGGACTAACCTTGATTTAAATAATAGTGGTAAAACAGAGAGTAGGGAAATAATAATATTAATGAAAAAAAAACTAGCATTCAATGAGGGATGCATATCACCCTCTGCCTCTCAACGTACAGTGAGAAATGAGTTTTAGTCAAACCTTGAAAATAACTTAAGCTCATGATTTCAGGGAGATGTGTTGTGAATGACTCTCAGCTACTACCACATCAAAGCTTATCTCAGTGTCTGTAAAACTGAGTTTTAGCCATTTTTGTTTGCTAAGTTGAGTTAGGTGCAGCAGCCATCATTATGTGGATTGACTCCAAACATTAATCAGTTGTAGATGTACATCCAGGAAGTACTTCCTGTGAGATTCATTAAAATCTATATAGTTGTTTGTGAGATATTTTACTAACTGAGTTGAGTCCAAATAGGTAATGGCAAAAGTTTTTACCAAAGAATTTGTACAAACTGTTTGGCTCAGAGTATGATTATGACTCTCAGCTACTGCCACACCAACGTTTAGCTCAATATTTGAAAGACTGACTAAACTATGGTCATGTATGTTTTCCGAGTCAATTGGCTGTGGTGGCCATCTTGGATTGAGATGACACCAATGGTTTGGTGTCGATGATTACTTTCTGTTTCACTCTGATTCAGATTGAGAGGTTCTGCTTTCCAAGGAACGAAACTTCAAAAGTTCTGAAGAGTTCCTTTAAACTAAGACAAATATTTAGCTTGCTTGCTTCAGTTTAACACACGTCAGTAATTTATTAGGTGATTTTAAAGGACTGAGCCGAGTTTCTGCAGGAATATTATGTGAGAGCAGCTGGACAACCCGAAGAGGAAAGGGTGTCTTTTCTGTCTCTGCTTTTATTTGCTTTCAAGGGCCTACTTAAAGCTACGCTATCCCAATCTATTTATGTTCAAGTGCCATTTATCAGGCGCTGCACAGGAAGTACTCTTTGTGGGTGTGCTCATCCCACGGGCTGCCGGAGGCGGCTCCTCACTCTGTCTGTGCGGAGAAACACACTTTACATTTGGATGTGTTGGAAGATGTTTGGATGCTCAGGAAAGCATCATCTCCAGTCGACAAGTGTTTGTTTATCCATGCAGGATCTGGATGGAGAAGAATGTAGCGATTCTTCAGAGAAAGGGGGAATGATGCTGGAATTTCAGCTCAGTTGTTGTTTGTTAATCCTGCTCAGTCACTCATATCGAGGGGCTGATGATGAGGATGAGGGCCAAATCAAACAGGGTCTCGTCTCAGACTGTGATCTCAGCGTGCACAGATTACATTTCCTTCTTTTCATCACATGGTCGGGTTAGAGATGGTGGTGAACACACAGAATGTGCCGTGAAAGAACTTGTGTCGAGCACTCAAAATGCTTACATAACACCTGTGCTCGATACGTGGGTGACATTTTGTTACACGAGTTCATCATTAATCATGCAGCGCCTTCTTCAAATTTTACAGTCCACTGCGCTCCTGTACCAACCGGATCCAAAATATTTTTTGAGTTCTGAACACGCTGCGTGCCTTTGACCACATCAGTTTTGGATTATTAGATAAATCCCAGAGCAGACTCCAGAAATACGTGCATGTTCCACAGATTTTTATTATGAAAACGTAGGATTTAACGATTCAGCTTTTAAAAAGGGCCACACCCTGCTTTACAGGCTTGGCTTCAAATTTTGTTCTCCAGTAAACTATAAAAAAAATCAAATGTAAAATATATAATGTAAACTCTGATCATAATAAATAAAATGTAATGGTTTTTGAGTCAGTTTCAGTTTAGGAGTTGACAGCACTATCACTGAACCTTTTATCAACAGTTTCACAAGCAAAATACCAGATTATTGTGTTCTTTAAAAATAAATAAATAAATAAAAGTTTTTGGCTGAAAGATGAAGAGACCAGGTTTTKCTCATAAAGTATCTGTGTGTTTGAACTGCTAACTGAATTTAAAAAAAAAAAACATTTTAAAACTAACCATTAGGAGGAGATCTGCAACTGACTACTTTTTGGAGCCAACCTGATTCATGATGGCTACTACAGTTTKGTATCAGTAGCCAACAGAAAAATGGCCACACCCAAGTAAATTTTGCAGAACTGAGATATTTGGTGTGGTAGTAGCTGAGAGTCATTCACAACATGTACTTCAAGCATTAACTGTGAGCTCAAGCCAGATATTGCATGAGACTGCACATGTTCTTATGGCTACTTTTATGATTGTTTTAGCCTAAAACCCTGGCTCAATAATAAATGTGTCCGGCACCACAAAACATGCTACAGCTGTGATTATCAACTGATGGTCTGTGGGCCACTTTGGTTTGTTGAATATGGGGCTTTCCAGTCAGTGGGGGTAACATTATAAATCTAAACATATAAAGGGAATTTTAACATTTAAGATTAATTTTATACGTCAGGACAAAATAAAAAATATTCATGTAAATATGAAAAATAAYGGTTACTGTTACTCTTTCTGTACCAAAATCAAATGATACAGAAAAAAATAAAAATAAAAAAGAAGAAGTTGGCCAGCTGTCATGAGAGGAACACACTAAATGTAGTGACAAAAAGAGAAACTACAAAAACTATTTCACATTTAAAGTTTTACCTTTGGGGCCAGATAAAATGGTAACAATGGCCAGATTTGGTCCACGAGCCTTGAGTGTGACACATGCCTTAAAGTCACCGATTAAATCAAGCTGTATAAAAATAAAGTTTTCATTTGTGAGGTTTGATAATAAATCAAATCCTTGTCATACATTCAGTTTCGACACTAAAACAGATCTTTCTGATGCCGAGACTTTAACAGACCACCGCAGACCTTCTCCGGTAAAGCTCGTAGAACTTGATGTTTCAAAAACATTAAAACTGAGCACCAAGCAGGCAGAGAGCCACCACCGCATGCACGTTTCTCACAGTAAATATTTCAGCCACACATCACTGCAGCAGCTGAGGGCAAAGACAACACATTATGACTCGTTTAACAAGTTTCCAGACTGCTTTTGATTTTTTTTTCTACAGAAAAATGTAAACAAAAAACAAGCAAATAAAAAAACTGAGTACAGAAACGTTTATCTCCTGTCTAATGAATCAGGTTTCAGACTTTGGCAACTTTGGTGTCACATAAACAAAGAATGAAACCATCATTCATACAAACGCTTTTCATTTTACTTTCTTTGATCAAGTTTGAAAAGAGGTGGCAGGAAGAACACAAGCAGCCAGAGGAACATGATGGTTCTAATGATGGTTGTGTTAAAAATATGAGGATGTTTAGAAATGAAGACTGGATTCAGTTCGCTACACTGCTGAACCGGGCTGATGAGAGATCTGCGGGCTAATGTAAAACACTTCATTCCATCAAGATCCTTCAACCACGCACCACAGAATCACAATGTCCTTTTAGAATTAAAATATTGGCTTCATGTTAGCATGCTGTTTGTTTCCCATTGGAGCTTTGTATTTAGGTCCAGCAGTTTATCTTAAAATTTTTCATGAAAAAGAATGGTTCATGAGATATTTTGCTAACAGACAGCGTTGATTCCAGCAATCATATAAAATAAACTAATCTCATCTACCACCAATGATGTTTGGCTCAATTGCTGTAAAACTGACCGGGTTGTTTACTAATATCACTTGGCTTTGGTGGCCATCTTGAATCAGATAATCTGCAAAAGTTAACAAGTAAAATGTGCATCCAATGATTTTTGAGTCGTAAATGCCTTGTTTTGCCTAAATAAATGGTAGATATGCTTTCTTTTCTTTATATTGCATAACTCAAATTATTCATTGGAGGTGGATGATCTTTGTTTTTCCAAAGTTGGGAGATTTATGGCCGACATACCACTGGCTATAATTCAGTCAATTTTTATCGTTTCTGTCCTGGAAAAATAAATTATCCTTTAAAGTCTTACATTTCTTCTCAGGCCAAGAGTCAGTGACCTCTTTTGCTTGCTTTAAAATGTCATCATGTTTTACAATTTTACTCTTAATCTTTTGTTTTCTCTCGGACGGAGAGTTTTAAGATCAAGACAATATCTGTTAGAAGTAATCATTCTTGTTGCTGTTTTTCCAAAATCATTCTCTCCTTGGCCCAGTTTTAACACCAAGAGAGATGTTTATTGTCTGTCTTGGTAATATTCTGTATAAACGCATGTATCTAAAACTGCCTCGGTGCACACATTCTGTACCACTGCCTGTGTGACATAATGTGTGTCTTGCAATTGCAATAAACCCTGTTGACCATTTTCACGGAGTACTTYTTATTCTTGGATCTCGTGTTTCTGCCTAGGTAAAATAAAGATTTCCTCGACAGTTTCAACAATGCTTCATTTTTTTAATTCTTTCAGCGTTTGTTTTGAATTTAGTCACTAAAAACATGGAGACATGGACAGGTTTTTGGTGATTTTCTCCTAAAACAACAGGACAATAACTTCTGCCCTCATAGTCAATGAATCAGCAGTCTCTCATACCCGTGTTGGTGTCGTGGCCTCCTTGTGTGGTGAGACTCGTTTCTTTTAGATCAGAAGCCTCTTTAACACGTTACAAGTTTGCTCTCATGTTACATTTCTGAGAGCCTGAGGGAGCCTCGACAATAACAGTAATCTGTAGCTGATTAAATGACTGTGTGGCATTTTGGGAAAAGAAAAGAAGCTTTCTGAAAATTTTTAGTGCTGGGCCCCCCATGCTTATATTGCACCAACTATATGTTGTTCCCATGTACACTCACACAAAATTAATGTAGGGCAGATGTAAGAACAAGCAGCAACAATAAAGAGCTTCCATCCTTTTAACCTCATCTTATACATGGGCTCAAAGTGATCTCTGAGGCTGGATATCTATCAGATCTGTTCAGCTATTTACAAGACTAATGATGCTCCAATGATGTCATCATAAAAACAAACATAACTTTATATTTTCTTTTTAGAGCACTGATTCAGGGCCTTAGTATTGCATATAGATGAGATGGTTTTAGTTAGATTTTTTTTAGCCGCTGTTCCTCCACATCGAGAGGAGCCAGTTGAGGTGGTTCATCTGGTAAGGATGGCTCCTGGACGCCTCCCTAGGGAGGTGCTTCAGGCATGTCCAACTGGAAGGAGACCCCAGTGAAGACCCAGGGCACGCTGGAGAGACTATGTCTCTCATTTGTCCTGGGAATGCCTTGGAATCCTCCCAGAAGAGCTGGAAGAGGTGGCTGAGGAAAGAGAGGTCTGGACCTCCCTGATGAAGCTACTGCCCTTATGGCCTGACTCTGGAACAAGTGGAAGATGATGGATGGATGGATGGATGGATGGATGGATGGATGGATGGATGGATGGATGGATGGATGGATATTAGTTATCCATTAGTTATTATCGTTAGTGTGGAGGTTGTATTGTAATATATATATGGTATCTTCTCTGTTTCATTTATCCATTTTAAACTGGTTCATATGTTCARCAATAAGTTTTTTAAATTCTATAAAAGAATGGATACTTTGTTCTAGTGTAGGACAATGGTACTTAATATAAGGGATGATAAAACAATGACAAATTTCCTGCCAGAGGGCAGATTATATTACATAACTGCTTGCCATACTCAGCACTCTGTGATCATTGCAGTTTTCCTCACAGCTACTTTAAAAACAAACAGGCAGCTTTAAGCTTCATCAGGATATTGTGATCCAACCATTCATACATGTGTTGGATTTAATCTCCTGCTTCTTTCCTGTTTGGGCTGTTAGCAATGTTTTGTTGAGTAAAATGTGGTAATCAGCTGTGACTAGTATAGTCATCACAAACATCTGTACCGTGATGTGTCGGTACTTCTGCAGCAGAACTAATTATGTTTGAACAGTCTTGTTGAGCGTTATCACTGTTACCATATTTTAAAAAGGGCCCATTTCCCACAAGAGAACATTCATCCTCTGACCTACCWGGAAATTCTCTGCAGTTAGAAGAAAAGAATCATGATTTTCATTGGAATTGTCATTTACGAGGATACTGCAGCTACTACGCTGCAGTTTTCTTTTTCTTATGACTGTCTATACGTCTATTTGACTGTAACACTGTGAGGTCTAATAAGGTACCTTTTCAGTCATTTCACTCAGTACAACACACAGTTGTATATGGGACATGCGTCACCACGTCACGTCTTTAGACCGGTGACGTGGTGACGTTGCACGTCGGGTGACAGGCTCCGCCTTCACCCTTTAAGTTCGGAGTCACCAGCGTCATTACTCAGTTCTATCGCCCTTCACCTCGCGATAGTCACCTCTAAACCTGAGCTCACATAGCTGCTGCTAGTTAGCTCAGCTTCTAAAAGGTTCTTAGGCTAGCTTTACTGGTGCTAACCGCGTTACCTGCTGGTTCGTGTGTCTGCCGCTCGACGCTACTTAAGTGACCTTTATTTTCTGAAGAAAATTTGTTTTGTGGTTCACGATGCGCACAAAACCACCTTTGAAGAAGCCGAAGTCTTCTGTTCGCCCCTGTCCTCAGGGGTGCGGCTTTAAGCTTCATGAGAAGGACCAGCATGAGGCCTGCCCGGCCTGCCTAGGAATCATTCACGCTCGACGGGCGCTTGTGGAGCGCGAGTCCTGCCGGACCTGTGCCGGACTTTCGCGTCCGACACTGGAGAGGAGAGTGAAATTCCTGGAGAAAATGCTGGGGGAAACTGCTGTTTTCCGACAARACCCGCTGCTCTYCGAATCCAGCCAGACGGCTCAGTCCGACGAAGACGAGGATTCGGCAGTCGAAGCCCCCGCTGCTAGCTGGGCGGACCAGATGGAGCACGAGGCGGCATCACCCGATATCAAGGGGGGCGAGACCCAGTTTCTACTGGATCTAAACCAAGAGGGTGGACCAGGATTCATCCTTCTTGTCCCTGTGCCGCCGAGCTGCTGCTAAACTGGAGGTACAGTGGCCCGACCCCCCACCTGCTCAAAAGCCGTCGAAGTTCGCAGGATTTTATCTCCCGTCTGAACYGGCTGATGTGAAGCATCGTCTGCCTATGTTTCCGGACTTTGTGTCGGAGCTGACGTCTTCCTGGATCAAACCGCTGTCCATCCGTGCTTTCGTGCCCGGACAGTGTCAGTACTTGGACGTGGAAGGGACAGACCAAGCAGGCCTGGTGGGCATCCCTCCGATGGAGCCTTCTTTAGCCGCTTATTTGGCTCTGTCTCACAACCAGGTTGTGAGCGGGCCCACCCTGCTCCTTTCCAAGCCCTGCAGATTCTCTTTGGCACAGCTGGAGAAAATCTACAAAGCCCAAGGTAACACCCCCCGTGCGCTGAGCTCCATCACCATACTTCAGACCTACCAGGCCATGGCCTTGGCTGAACTGGCAGCCCCCTTTTTGCAYCTGAGGAGCAAAAGAGGCTGCATCTTCTGTGCCTCGTACGTGCTCTACACACTTACATCAGACGCACACAGGATGTAAGGTCATGTGATCAGCTGTTTGTGGCTGTTGCTAACCCAAACAGAGGTAAAGCTCTTTCTAGACAAAGACTCTCTCACTRGATTGTAGAGGCCATCTTGCTAGCATTCAGCAGCAAARACCTTCCAATCCCTCTTGGAGTTAAAGCTCACTCCACCAGGGGTGTAGCGACATCTTGGGCCCTTTTTAAAGGGGTACCTGTGAGTGACATTTGTGCCGCGTCCAGCTGGGCCTCACCAAACACATTTGSACGATTTTACARCCTGGATGTAACAGCACCTTCGGTGGCTCATTCTGTACTTTCTGCTGGCTCCAAAGCTCTGYRTTAKTACAGTAYTTACTCAGGCACACTACTTAACTCAGGTCTGATACTGCTCTGCGGGGCGCTTTGACAAGTCCAATATATAACTGTGTGTTGTACTGAGTGAAATGACTGAAAAGGAACGTAAGGTTATGAATATAACTACGGTTCCTTGAAGGAATGGAACGAAGTACAACACCTTGTTGGCCCCGCATCACAAAAGGCTCGGTGAAGGGCGGTATCTAAMTGAGTAATGACGCTGGTGACTCCGAACTTATAGGGTGAAGGCGGAGCCTGTCACCCGACGTTCAACGTCACCACGTCACCGGTCTAAAGACGTGGTTAGAGGTGGCTTCAGCCAGGCACGCGAGGGCGCACGTGTCTCATATACAACTGTGTGTTGTACTTCGTTCCATTCCTTCAAGGAACCGTGGTTATATTCATAACCTTACATTCTTTATGCCACCGGCGACTTGAGCCTGATTTCAGAGCAGCTTCCTGTTGATGAATAGTTTCAAAATGTCTGCATGTCTTTCACCTGACAGTTTGTCTCCGTAGAGACAGCGTCGCTCAGTGTGGGAATAACTCGCAGGCTCAGTCTCGCTGTGCAGCAGGGTGATGATGTCATTGTGAGGGTGTGTGTGTGTGTGTGTGTGTGGGGGGGGGGGTCCTTTTCTTTACGAGAGCAGCCCTGTGATCTCTGGTGGGGATCGATTAGTTGAGCAATCAGGCCGTCCTGTGCTTTTTGTGTGTGTGCGTGCGAGTGTGTGTGAGTAACTGCTCGTAAACAGCAGGGTTGCCTGGCGAACGGGGAGCACACAAACAGACGTCCAAGTCAGTCTGGCTGAAGCTCCGTCTCATTAAGGCGTTAGGTAATGCGATGCGACATCAGCTCCATCACCGCTCCATCAGCGAACGTAATTTCAGATTAGATTGGATGATTTGTGTGGGTCAAGTTGTGACCTGCTGGACGTCTTTCAGACAGTCTTTTTTTTATTATTATTATTATTTTTTTGGCTGTGAAGAAGGTTTTTCTGCAAAATTACGTTTGCTAGTATATTGTGATTCGGTTTCACCTGCTGCCAAGAGGAGAAAAGTTGTAATGTTTTTGGAGTCAACTTTTTTAAGAAGACTAACACAGCCAGCTGACTTTTGAAAACAAATAAAAAGCTCTAACTCAGTCAGTTTTATGGAAACTGAGCTAAAATTTTATGTGGTAGTAGACGAGAGTCATCCCCAACACAAACTGACCGCAAGAGAGCTAACCAACTGCACAAGATCTTGAAAACTTTGCCTTTAGCTACTGGAGTCAACTCAGTCTGTCTGTTAGCATATTAACTCATGAACCAACTGATAGATTTTAATGAAACTTTTAGAAAATAATTAATGGATGTACATCTACAACTGATTAATTTTTGGAGTCAACTCAAGTCAAGATGCCTCCACAGCTAATGAAAATTAAATACAGGCTATACCACAATCAGTATTACAGATACTGAGCTAAAACAGCATGTGGTACTAGATGAAAGTCCTCCTCAACACATAGTGTGAGCACTAACTGATGGCTCAAAATCTTGCAATATTGCATTAGATTAGATCTTTTCATTGTTTTGACCAAAACGAATCATCGTAGTAGGTGGCGGGCAAACATATTGTCCTTTAGGGACTGCTAGGCCTTTGATTCAATGTGAAACACACCTCAGTTTAATGATCTGATCTGAACAATGATCTTTTTTTATATTTATATTAACAATGAAAAAAACTTGACATCTTGTGGCAGCTGTATTTTGTGCAATCAGTACTGAGCCGTTTAATTTGTCTCGTTGAGCAGCCTCTGCTCGGCGATGCCAATAAAAACATGTCCTTTCAGATTAATAACACGTAATGACCAGCATATCTCAGTCCACTTATCCCCCTGCTGCAGGTTTGGGAGCAACCCAGAGGAGGCAGGAGCAGGAGGAGAGTTGATTCAGTTTGTTGGAACGAACCTACGAGAACATCTCCTGAGGTTTTTGTTTCATATCACTTGTTTTCTATCAAATGCTCTGCTTTTTGATTCAGTGAATTTTCAAATTAAATTGACTGTTTATTAAGAAAAGGATTGATGGACACCTTTTTTTTTATTTCAGCTTTTCCTGGATTGTTTCAGTTTGTTTTTAAAGCTTCCATTTCACCTGAATCTTTCACTAATACAAGTTAAAAACTAAAAATCCCATTTTACTTTTCACAGAGTCGCTTTCAAAAGTTTAAAGTTTTTTGCACCTCTTACTCACCATTAAATGGTGTACATAAAACAAAACAAAAAAAAAAACAATGGACTGCTTTTTCCCCCTTGAACTCGTCTGTATCTGTTTCTGATTTGTTCCTGTTGTTTTAAAAAGCTCTGATTTTCAGCTGTATTTGTGTGTTTTTGCTGGATGACGTGTGTTTTCTCACAGGAACTGGAGCGTTTCTGTGTTGTAGGTGTGGAACCAGGCTGACAGGAGTGCCGTTTCCTTCCTCCTTCAAATTTATTTCCTGCAGTTAATGGAGGAGTTGGGTAAAAAAAAATTTGGTGGTTTAATTTTTTCAAATACTGTAAATAAATCCTGTGTTAGGATCAGTTTAATAAGCAAATTCTGCTCCCTTTCTGAATGAACTTTCTCCAGTGTGTAGAGATGGGTATGAATTAAAAATGTTTTAAGCAAATACACTGTATCAATTTTGTTGGGAGTTGTCACAATTTCCAGGAGGTTTGGCAGATTGGCACGAGCAACTCAAAAATCCAAGCTTTTTCATTATAAACAAAAYAAAAACTGCTGACGAGGCCGTAAACACAGTGAGACACGCAAGGAGAAACCAGATTTGGCATGAAAATGCATAATGCTCAACTGGTGAGGAGTGAGAAACTGAAATATTAAATGGGCTGATGTTGACTGGATGAGTGGCTGCAGCTATCAGAACAAGATGGCAGAAAGGAAAACACAAGTAACATAACTTAACAAAAGAATCCCAAACTAACTGAGTTAAAGTCATTTCTGTGATATACTGTAGCAACTGATTTATCATTATTGTACATTTTGGCAAAACAGCGAACAATAAGAGCTGAAATTTGTAAAAAAAAAATTATGCTAATATTAAATAGAATATTACTAATGTATTAGAGTGTATATAATCWATCTAATGTTTAAAAACATGTCAGGAAGCTGTGTGAGTTATGGATTTACCAACAGATGAGAAACGAAAAAGTGTCTCATTTCATTAGTAAGATTTTTTTAAATTTATCTCAATGTGGATGTGATCTAACCAGAACTGAAGCTAATAATGTAACAGTTTCAATTTAAAATAAGCTTGTAAAGCCGATGCAATCACTGTTAATTTTTGAACTGATTAGTAGATATTAGCTTCTGTAACATATGTAGCACTGCCAAATCATGCGTCAACTTAACAGAAATTATTAAATATTACAAGCTAGTTTTTCCTCTGATTTATGTAATATTTACACAGTGTAAAATCATTTTTTATATTAGATTATTTTTTCGGTTTCTATTAGACAAACCAGACCTGTTGAGAAGATGGTTAGTCAATATCAGTAAGTTCCATCCTATAACCAGGTCTACAGTGAACATTTTCCAAGTGTTGACTGGTAAATATTTATTATTATTTATGACAGATAAAAAAATAATAAATATCATTTTTAATATTTGAAGTCATAATTTTTCAACCAGCTAACAAGTTAATTATCGACTGACTTCAGGTCTAGTTTACATCGTTACTTATAAATTATCGTATATGTATATATGTATGTATGTGTGTGTGTGTGTGTGTGTGTGTG
>NW_013952455.1:2367982-2369862 GCF_001266775.1 Austrofundulus limnaeus | reverse complement strand
ATTATAAATGTCTGATTAATATTTAGACCTACAGAGTGTAAAATAATATTATAAATGTCTGATTAATATTAATATTAAGAAGAAATAATAAATATACTTTATTACAGCTGAAGTCATCATTTTTCAACTAGCTAAAGTCTAAGTTACAGGCTGACTTCAGGTCTGGTTCAGATCATTGTTACTTATAAATTATATATTTTTCAGGTATATATCTGCTGTTTTACATGATTGTTGAACAAATTTAACATAATTATTAATTTATTGTAAAAACATGACCAATAATCTGTGAAACAGATACGGCTCAGCTTGCCATTTATCTATTAGTTTCTATGGAGGCTGTGAGCTGTTGACCTTTTAGGTTGTCATTTTTGCTCCTCCATGCTGTCACAGACGCTACCAGTGGACGGTATGGGYGGGACTCAGTCTTGTGATATTTAAGTCTATGGCTGTCGCCCTATTTGGTCGCCATCTTTGCTCCCTCCTCCGTGTTGTCACAGATGCTGACAGTGGATGGGATAGGCGGGGCTCAGTCTAGTGATATTTAACTATGAAACACACTAAGAAAAACGCAGATCCTGACAGTTGTACAATCCTCATTTTGAAATAACATGATGCATGATGTCATCCAACATCGCACACAGAGTGTTATGAATGACTCTAAGCTACTACTACACTTCAGCAAATATCTGTAAAACTTATAGTTCCTTTAAGAGCTTTGTTGCGTTCAGTTTATGTTTGAATTCAGGTGCTGCAGGAGAAATTAGTTGTATTTACAGTAAACCTGACATCACCTAACTGAGCACAAAGTCAGAAGGTCTCCAAACCAGACCTGTCCAGGTTAGGCTAAGGTCCAGATCTCCTCCTCAGAGCAGTAGGGGGTTATTTTACCACTCCGGCACGTGGCAGCTCCACTGTTCTCTCTTGTAAAGGGAGTTGGGGAGGTGGAGACAGGAAGCCACCAGGCTGTATATCAGACAGCCAAAGTGACAATCCATCGTTCTTGTGGCATGTTTATTGCGCTCTTCTCTACTTTTCTCCAAAGACCTGGTAAGAACTGTCCCACATTCCCAACACTCTCCTGCGGGTTTTACATTGCATCAACACATCTAACCCATTAACCTCTCTGTCTCAACACTTGCTGACTGAAATTAACTTGCAAAGATTTTCCAAATGTCTGGGTTTTTTTTTATTATTTTTTTACATTTTATAATCGTGCCACTTCAGGAAAAATGGTACTGATTGAACTCTCAATATGTTCCATCTTCTGCAGATAAGGAAAGAAGAATTCAGGAAATTAATGGTGGATGATTTAAAGCAGTGGTTCTCAAACTTCTCATGCCGCACCCCAGTCTGGAGGGAGAATCATTTTCAGGCCTGTACTGAGCTCAACGAGACTAATAAAATCAGCTAAATTTAACTTTGTTAATTTAAATAAGCAACAATTTTTCACCAGATTGAGTTGGACTTAGCTTTTTAAATGAAAACCAGCTGAAAAGAAGCTCCACTTTGTTCAACATTAAAATGACTGCTAAAAATTAAAGAGAAATAATACAAAATGTGAAATCACTTTTAGAACTATAATAAAATCTAATCAGCACAAATACCCAGCAGATTCAAAAGCTTCTTTTTCAATTTAATTCATTCAGTTTGGGTCTATATAAAGTGGAACTGCAATGCTTTGAGCAGAATTTCTCCTTATTCTAACTTTACCAGCCACTTATTCACCCCTTTTCTGTTATGTGTCTCAGATCAACTCATTTTAAGGCTGTCTCTTTAAATCCAAACAAGGTGGTTCAGACCCCTCCCCCCTCCAGTTTCCAGACCACTTCACTGTAGTTTGCTAGAGAGGTTTGTGACTAAATAGTGGCACAGATATATAT
>NW_013952455.1:2363615-2367238 GCF_001266775.1 Austrofundulus limnaeus | reverse complement strand
GCCTTACATGCTGGAGCCAGAGCCAGAGGAGAATGAAGACTACCAAGTTGTAGTTGATACCTTTATATGGCAGTTCTGTTGTAAGCACTGTCTTGTGATAGTTCTGAAAATGTCATAGATAAAACTGAACTGTTTTAACAATATGACCCACAATGTATAAAGATACTGTATCTACAGCACCAGGAGAGACTAAATTCAACTTTTCTGCATTCCTTAGACTCCAAGTATACAACAAAATGTATTTAACGGCTAAAAAATTGGATCTTGCAGTTATGTTATCTTTAAAGTGATCCATGACAGTTACTTGTAACATTAGACTTTATTTGATAAACATTTACTTKAACTGTAAAACAAAGACTGTAAAAATACTGTAAATGGATGGCACCATTTTATTAACACTGCAAAGCATATTAGGTAAATGATGACATTCACTAGGTTTTCAGATGCGAGGCTGTGCGAGCCTTGTCCAGTCTGAAGATTAATCTTGCATATCTGATGATCAGCTCTTTTAAATGAATGACAGAGAGGAGAAGGTAGAAATGATTCAGCCTGCAACTGAAAATGTGGATGAGGACAACAGAGCTGCTTCATGGATTGAAGAACCTCGGTTTAGCATGTCTGCTTTCGCGTTAGCGCCAAGCTAATATATACAGTGGCAATACTGCCGAGGCTTATTAGAAAATTTCCACCTAATTTGGAAAAGCTGACAGGAATTGCAAAGTGCATTGCAGCTTTTATTACAAAGATTTGGAATCCACATTCAGTAATTAAAAAAAGAGCTGTGTGCTATGTTTCATACTCTGGAGTCCTGACAGACATGGTTTTGTTGATTATGTACTAACAGGACTAAAACCAAAATGGTGGAAAACAATGAGGAAATTGAGTAAGATAACTGCAACATGTGATAGACGGACATGACTGATTTTATTAACCATTTGACATCACATTGCTTAATAAAACGCCATCCTATTTTTTGAGACAGTGGCTRGGTCCAAATTCAGGGGCTGCATCCTTCAAAGTTTCCTGGCATACTCGGTCTATGTGGGCCAGGTCTTTTGTCAACCACGAAGACTGGAAGTGAGTGAATTTGGAGCCTTCAGCTTTATTCCCGCCCGGTGCATGTCACAACGGCGCTAATCAGAGGCAACGCAGATCAAAAATAGATTGAAATTATTAAATTATTATTATAATAATATTATAAATGAACAAAATTAGCTTAGAGGCAATGCATGAAGAACTGAGGGACCTGCCACACAAGCTTGTTTATGATGATTTCTGACAAGAATAATATTAAAAACGTCTATAAAAACAACAAAAGCCTAACAGTACAACCACTTTAAACTTTCAGTTTTTATACCGCCAGATTCGCTTCATCCACCATTACAGGCAAAAATATCTTCCAGTCGTCCAGCAATGCATCTTGGAATAGGGTGGGCTTAAAAGGATCCATGGCACATGCCCTTCAAATCAGAATAGGAGCACGCATTTGTGGGCTGCAGTTGGAGGAGCCTTTCAATTTGGATAGCCTTCGGTGCATCGCTGTGATGTAATCGGCTGACAAATTCGGCCTTCAAAGTACGCAGCCCTTTAGTTTGGACACAGCTCTTATGTACCAAATCAAAGACACCTGTTGTTTCAATGCAACCTGGATTCTCATTTGAATAAATTAAACCATTTCTAATCCTTGCAGTCTGTGTTTACTGAAGAAGAGGCTTGAATTCATCAGTGCAATCAAACATGGTCTTTGTCTGATCTGAGGTCATTTGTTGTTTGTTTGTTTGTTTTTTACTTCCTGCCTAAGTGGGAAGCAAATACACGTTATCACATACTCATCATGTGAAACTGATCTTTGCTTTCTGTATAAGTAAACCTCCTGGTTTACACTCTGACACACGCTCAGCCGGTTCACAGTGTCCGAGTTTACGACACACAAGGTTTTCTGGAGGGCATCCGAGGGAGGAAACCATCTGCTGTACGTCTCAAATCTGAGCCAATCAGGAGAAGGAAAGAAGTCGCTTTCCACTATTTGGAGGGAGGGGGGTAAAAGAATCACGAGCCCTCTGCCCCTCTGCTGCGGCGTTGACCGGGACAAAGCCGGAGAGGAGGATGGAAAGACGTCTACAAGGGYGACTCAGAGGGAAAAAGAGTTACGACAGGTTGGATGGAGGCTTGATTCCCCCACACCCCCCTCGCCTGTGGATGATTCCCCACTGCCCAAGAAACGTGCTTCAGTCAAACAAACACATWGAGGAGACAGGAGGGGGGTGGAAGCTGATGACTCCCCAGGTTTCCSCACCTTTGAGCAGATGTGGAACCTGGGTATATTTATAATCACTTTGGGAGCAATATGTGGTAGTCAGTGAGTTTTCCTCTCCTGTATCCATCCTGCTGGATATCCCCTCAAATCCAATAAGTGCTTCTTCATTCTCTCCCAGAGAAGRATTGCACACTGGGGCATGTGAGACGCTGAACAGAAGGATGTTGGAATCCATTATGGGGAAACAGATCCATCTGGAAACACCCACACAGACGTTATACCAAGAAATAAATATGAAACTGAATCCAGTGAGTCCATTTCCTTCCTAAGGCAGGTTTTTTAAAAAGTTTTTTTTTTATTTTAATGTTTCGAAGTGTTCTAGATAAGTTGTTGTTAATGAAAGAAGTGGAGCCATAAGAAGTTGACATTAGTGAAGTTTAGTGAAAGAATAAAAAGTAGTGAGTAGTTCAAGTAGTTTAATGTGTATGAATGTGTTGAAATAAAGTTGTTCATCGAAATAAGTCAATGTTTAGCCCATTGGAGAAAGGCAAAATGTGGATGATAATGTTTTGGCCTGTGTGTGTGCTTGTCTGTTAGCAAAATATCTCATGAACCACTAGACAGGTTTTCATAAAATTGCCATTTTATGAATATTTGCAAGTGATTAACTTTTGAAGTCAATCAAATTAAAGATGGCCACCACAGTCAACTGAATTTAGCAAACTGACAATAAGGTCAATTTTATAGATATTGAGCTAAATTTTGACGTGTTAGTAGCTGAAAGTAGTCCCAAACATATACTCTGAGCTTTAACAAAATACACAAAAACTTTGTGTAAAGTCTTGCTATTATTCATCAGCGTTAATGCTGTCTGACTGTTAGCAAAGTATCTCAAGAACACTGGAGGGATTATAATGAAGCTCTCAGAAATTATTATTTAGATGTATATCTATAACTGATTGACTTTTGGAGTCAATCCAACTCAGATGTCTACGGAAACTGACTGATATTAGCCTACAAAAATTTGGTCATAACTTAAGTGAATTCACAGTATTGAGCAAAAAYTCAGTAAGGTAGAATTTGAGAGATGTTCAAACACATAATTTCAGTCCTAACAAATTGATCAGGATTGAGAAAATTGTGTCCAGCTGTGYAAACAACTTTTTCATTTCTAATCATAAAATGACATGAAAGTCCTGTAACGCTCAGCTCAGCCTCCACTGCACAGCTCTTAATGATTTCAGGGGTGGGCATGGCAGTGCGGGCAAGCCGGGTAAATGAGTGACACAAATGTGTGTGTGTGTGTGTGTGTGTGTGTGTGTGTGTGTGTGTGTGTGTGTGTGTGTGTGTGTGTGTGTGTGTGTGT
>NW_013952455.1:2361866-2363605 GCF_001266775.1 Austrofundulus limnaeus | reverse complement strand
CCCCCCGGACCCCATTAATCATTCCCAGCCGGCCCCGCCGCAGCGCCTCAAAGAGCCTCGATGTGCACGCACTAGGTGGTCCCGATGCCACCCTGGAGGCCCCCCGTCAAGTCTGCTTCATGTAGACAGATGGTGGACACAAAGACCCKAGCATCCACACAATCACACCGACATGCCTCTTCTGTCATGTTGGATCAGTCAACAATAAGGCACAAATAAACAAACAAAAATAAACAGCCACTTACTGTACAACAACGACAAAGAAGACTGAAAGGACTTCGGAGTGACCTTTGAACATTTGGACTCAAAACGTCACGTGTTCAAACTACTTTCATGTTTACCAAAGAAAGACCATTTAGTCCCCATTGTTGAGCAAACTCACAATAAAATGGTCTATTTTGTACAAAATGTCTGTATGCTGGGTGGGAAAACAGCACCAGTGGAAATAAACGTTTGTCTAATTATATAAATTAGATCATATAAAGTGGGGTTATAAAAAGTACAGTATGTGAATCATTATCTTACTTGTTGCAGAGTTTCTGAAATGGTTTATTATGAATATATTTGGGCCTTGTGCCTGATTGTGTATTAGTAACTGTAAAAAGGTCAGTTCTGACTGGATTGATGAGCTAAAGCCTAAAGGATTTCCTATTGGTTTATATTTGGGGTGTCTCAATACCAGTTTTTCTCCAACCGAGTCAGAGTACTTCAGTTAGGGTACTCGCCGATAACGAGTACCGACACCAAGTACTTACAAAGTTTGAACCTAAGTGTAGTGTAAGATTTAATTTTTTTGGTTTTGGCAAATGTGTCAAACAACCACTCTTCAACAATGAGCTCAGCATGAGCAGAAGACAAGGCGGATCCATGGAGAATATTGTTTTTCACACAAGGGGGCTGAGACGGCTCCATGTCAGGCGGCCTTCACAGAGTAGAAGCGCGTCCAACTTCACAGCAGTGATGTCCACCTTATACAGACATCGAGCAAGGTATTTACAAGATATGAGTAACTTTACTACTGTTATTACTCAGAATGTCCAGCGTTAAAGACTGCTTCCTGTTTTTGGAGCGGTCTCTGGTCAAAAATGCAATCAAATCGCACCAGAGTTCACTTCAACTGAACTGAGACCTAGGTTTTCAGGCGGACCAGAGTTTGTTTTTTGGTCCACATCAGAGTTCTGTTAAGTATGCACACCTCCCCAAATGAACCAGACTTTCTAAGCTAACAAACTAGAGTTCAATTAAAGCGGACTAAACAGGGCTGGTGTAAATACACCCTTATTCATAGACATAGTAATCCACTTTGGTCTCTTTGCTCGGAATAACCAGAAACCACAAACAAGCATGTTGGATAAAYTGATATGTTTAAATTATTGCCCTTATTTAAATTACCTCTCGCACAGTGGTTCCTGACATATTTTGCTAACAGAAAAACAAACGTRCATAAACAGTAAAGTCTTTCGATTTCAACAGAATATGCAACATTCCTAGTGCTGCACATTCGAGTGCCTAGAAACTATATTATTTATCAAAAGGAAAAAAATTGTATAGGTCCTCTGGACGGGTTCTTCTTTAATGAAACGTTTCGGCTCTCTTCCAAGAGACTTCTTCAGTCTGAGAGTTTCAGGCGAAATTCAGGCTTTTAAGCCCTGCCTCCAGGTGACTGATACTCACATCACATGGCTATCGCTCACAGGTGACTGATACTCACATCACATGGCCATCGTTCACAGGTGACT
>NW_013952455.1:2358129-2361648 GCF_001266775.1 Austrofundulus limnaeus | reverse complement strand
ATATTATATTACTATTAATGTGAAATGTTCATGTGAGCTCCTGCTTAGACCCAGTTTACATGGCCTCTCGGTCATTAAACCATGTCATAAACAAAATAATACATATTGACCTTTTAGATTAATCGTCTGCATTTTCTAATTGATTCTTTTACTTTTGTAAGTTTTCTAAAACCTGATATCCAACATGCAAAGGTTGAAAGCATTAAATCAAAGTAAACTTCTCCTCTCATAATGAGGAGACATGTCTCAGAATCACTCGKCCTGCTTCTCAAACCCCTGAGTGAAACTTCTCTGGCTCAAAATAWTAAGTCTGTCTTGAATTATGAGCTCAACTAAACAAAATCCTCAAAACATGCAGCATTTTACCCAGAGGACGCTGGACTGTAGCAGAGCTTGGATTTTGTTGGGTTTTTTTAGATGTCCCAAAAGCATCTCTTTGTTTTACGGCCTGGTTGTACACACAGAAATTTCTCACCGGAGTTACCRGGGCTTATGTTGCAACAAACACTGGAGGGAATGAAAAAAGAAACAGTTTCAGAAGCACAGTTCTCCTGTTCTGTGCTCGTGACGGAGCTGAAGGAAGTTATTATTGGAACTACTGCTGGTCTGGGATGGGTCAGGGATGTGAGCAGGACGGAGCACTGAGGCTTACTCAGAAAGAAAATGTTCAGTTTATTTGGAAACATATCAAAAGATTAATTAAAATGATAATCAAAGTAATAAAATAACCTGATTTTTGAGACATTCTGAGAAACTTTTGCTTTTTTTTTGGTGGGGGGGGGGGGDAGAAATTATTTAAAAAACTAATTTGGTCCTGTTTCTAGAGTTGACGTAAGTAGCAAAAAGAAGATTCCATCTCATTTGAGATGAGATGAAAGCCAACAAAAACATTTAAATAAAAGCTTTAATTACATTTGCTCAAGAATGAAGAGATAACTGGTTCAGCACAACTAAGAACAATAAATGTCTTACCTGTAGCAGATAGCTCTCTGAATGACATCTGTTTGATTCTATGCCGCATTCCAAATTATAATGCAAACTGTATTTACGTGTCAAAGTATAAATTCTTCACTTTTCAATTAAACTCGTAGATGGTATTGTGTCTCTTTGGATCTTTGAAATCAGTCTCAGACACCTGTGATGATTAGTTTGCCAGGTGAGCCCGATTAAAGGAAAACTACAAAAGTTGTTCAACATTATTAAACARACCACMATTTTTAATAAAAGTGTGAAAGAAAAAATATCTCTCTGCTCCTGAAAAGTGTGAAATAGTTGTAAGTTTTAGACAAGGTATGAAAACCTTKGATACRTCACAAAAACTTAGGTGTGATTGTAGTCTTGTGAAGAGATATGTGGCTGATTCAGAGCACACCTGTGTTTGTGCAGATAAACACACAAGGAAGATTTCTGCCAGATAAATATATCAGATTAAGAGAGCAGCTGCTAAAATGCCATTACAAAACAGAAAAAAACAGATATTTTAAGCTGGTGGTATCTCTGGAGTCCCACTAACATCAAGGTGTAGGATTCTCCAAAGCATGTGTAAAATCCAAGGTCCGTTTGCCAAATGTGGCCCGTCATGACATTTTTTGATGACCGCAAGAGCTTTAAAGATGTCTTAATGTCTTAAAATAAGCATATCTGATTATAAACTACATCTCCCATGTCACATGTTAATTATTTTACATGCAAAATGATGGCATCCTACCACTAGGTGGAGGTGTAMAGGGTTCAAAAGTTGCTGGCAGTTGGCAAGATTTGCTGTATAAAATCTCCAGCCCCTGTAGTACAGGGAAGTTGGAATTTCCCACTTACAAGTCAAACTGGAGTGCCCGTCCAGTGGGAATATCCTGTCAGAAAGTGGGAGCAACTCCAACTAGATGGTGGCTACTAACCACAACTCAACAGTGAGTTAAACTTTCTTTCTTTTACTTTTAACATTATTTCTGCATATTTAGTTCACATTTAGTCAGTCGTACTCATAGTACTTTTCAGTGTTTTTAAGAGGACGTGTTAAAACACTGTTTCTATGCAGGAAATACCATGAAGAGCTCAGTTATTGTTAGCAGTGCTCAGCAATAGCAATGAGATGAGGAACGTGATGTTTTATGTTTAGTCAAAGTTAAACATGAAATAACTGGCCCTTTGAGGGCCACAATAGTGCTTATGTGGCCCTCAGTGAAAATGACTTTAACACCCTGCTCCAGAGGTTTGCAGTTCTGTATAAACCTTCACTAACCAATGCTCACAAGCAAAAATAGCTGCAGTGGGTCCAGAAATTCACACAAAAACTAAATCATCTTCATGCATTAAAATCCAYCATCTCATGCTGCAAGGAACACCTCTGCATCATCAGCATACAGGCATAAAGGGGATAAACCTATGGTGTGGCTCCCATCCTCCTCTCACCTTAGCCATTAYTGAGAACCTTTGGAGCTTCAAGCAAAACATCTGTGAGGGTTTTGAGTCAATTCCCATCCAAGCATCAGCTCTGAGAGGCCAATCTGACATCCTGCAAAGAAATTCAAAGAGAAACTCTCCAAAAACTCACCAGTTCAATGGATCCTGTGTAAAAATATAACGACCTGTTGAGATGCTTTTGATTGAAATCAATAGATAGAAAAATACATTATTAATCCAAAAGGAAAGTTACATGGTGGTCCATAGCTCTCATTTCAATCAATAAAATGAAAGACCCATCAGATAAAAACACCGTAAAAAAAAGATCAAGTAACAACTAGGGGGACATCACCAGCTATCTTCCCTTGTGGCCATGTTATACAGCCTAATGACACGAGAGACAAACAAGTTCTTTAGTCTCAGTARAGCACCTCAATGAACAGAATCTGGTGCTCACTGACTGTTCAAGAGATGGCCCTGATTGGACATAATCACCCTAATCGTTTTGGATTTCAGTAAATATGACCCTCTACTGCTGCAAATTCTACAAATGATCATTTTTCMGTTCTTTACAATCTATATTATGTTTTGAACGTCTGTCTTGTGTAATCATTTGGAACAGTGCATTTTAAGTTTTTTTTTAATACTGCTATTACTGGGAGGCTTTTTCAATCAAACTTAAATTATACTCTAACAGGTGATGACTTGAAAATTATGCTGACTGTCAGTAGAATCGATTATTTAGCAAAAAAAAAATGTAATTTGCGTAATAATTTGGAAAGCAGTGTAACCAGTTTGATGAGCTAGCAGCTAGTCAGAGCAGGGCTCTCCATGATTGTCACATTACATAGAYATTTACACACAGTTGTATTAGTCATATAGCCACGGCAGCAGCTAGCTGTAGCACTTCTGGTGCAGCTTGGGCTTCTACCTGCTGGAATTTATCAGAAAAGTTTCAACAAACTGATCAAAAACAGAGCTGATTCTTATAGTTTACGAACTAAAACGTGCTTATGTTTCCTTTCTAAACTTTACAGAAAATATCTTTAATATTATAAATGCAGCTGGTTTGTAGGGGTGTAAGAAAATATCGATACACTGAAATATCGCGATATTTCA
>NW_013952455.1:2354693-2357731 GCF_001266775.1 Austrofundulus limnaeus | reverse complement strand
GGTATGGTATGGTATGGTATGGTATGGTATGGTATGGTGTGCATAAAAAAACATAAATCATTTTTGCATTCCTGCAGTGACATTTCTGAGATCTTTTTTATGTCAGGTTGTACCCTAATTTTTACAGKCCATTTTGTAAAAATGACTGAAAATGCCTGAAATTGTGCTCAGGTCAATTTTAAAAAAAACATCCTACTTGAATGTAGCCACTGATCTGAGTCCAGATAAGAGTTCATTTGGATCTCCAGGAGACAGTCTGCAATAAAGGAGTCCAAGTATGCCTCAGAGGAAATCTGTGCTGCCCGTAACAGAACAGATGTTTGATTGAATTACAGTATAACTGAGTTTGTTTGGAATAAATATTTTTATAGGTTTGCTACCTAAAAATCATTTCAGATCATTTAAAAACATGTKAGTCTAACAGGTGCAGTAAGTGATACTTTAACTGGCCTGCTAGAGAATTGTCAAAAATTGTTTTGACCCACAGATTTTCAAGTAAAATAAAAAACAACTGCTGCAGTTGTTTTTAAAAAGACACTCTATCATTATTTATCTTTAAATTTCATGGTTCTCCAAAGATTGTATTTTGATTTTATTGTTTGTTCTAAGGGAAAGCTACCTAAAGTGCTCAACATTCTGGGAGCAGAGCCAACATCTGACTGATACAATCACATCCCTAACTGAGCTGCTCTGTGGGTGGCAAATACAGTATGTTGGCTCTTTTCACTAAGATTTATGCCAAAATACTGATTTTTATTACCTGAAGTTGTGATAGGATCTGCACAGATCTGGGTCCCGAACCTCTCAAAGTCTTGTTGAAATTACAGGGCTCGTAACAATTACTTTTAGCATGAAATTCACCTGAAGCCACATAAATGCACGCCAACCGTAGGAACGGACACATTGAGGTGAAAGCAAAGAGCGCTCAGGATATAAATCAAAAAATGGAGAGAAATGAGAGCGAGTGAGCCTTCAGCTGACCAATAAAACAGAATGTGAAGAGGTGGGCTGACAGCGTAAAACAGTGCAAAAATTACACGAGTGTCAGAGGCTACCATTTTCATCTCAACTCCAAACCCACTTGGCAGACAGGTTTGCAGACCTTTTAAAGTGTGGATTTATGGAAAAGTTTTGAATAATTAATGTTTTCCATGTGGGGAAAAGCTCCTGGATTAAACTCAATTTGGAGAAACAAAGTTTCATTTTGACTGAAATGACGAGCTAACGGCTAGTCTGCGCAGGAACAAAACTCAATTGTTGCAATCTTAAAACAGCTCCAACMTCTGATATTTCATAGCGTTTTGTGCAAATGTAATTTTATACTTTTTTTTGTCATGTCAACTTAGCATTGCATGATTATTTTGGCAAAAATATTTTTAAATTCCTGCAGGAAATATCTCCAGATAACCCCAGAACTTTACATAAATGTGATGCAATATGTATGACAATGTAAAGGTTGTCCATTAACTTGTCACTCCAGTCAGGAATAAACACTAAATCTCCAAACTGAGGTCATTGGAAGAGCTATCTACAACAGGTAAGATGTTCACAAGGTTTCCACAGAACCCCACTTCAAAAATGTGACTTTTTACTTTAATGCCAAACTTTTTTTCTCTGCTAAAAGAAGGTATGAGTATTTTTTGTAAAACAAAAATATTATTTTTTTGTCTCTGTCTTGAGCCATGTTTATTATAAACATTTAATGGCTCTCTGATTGTTAGCTCTCACTGTATGCAGCGGTTATGATCCTGCTGCTCTGCAACCTGCTGACTCTTCAGGTTATTTAAAAAAAACTAACATTTCCGTTCCTTTGTCTTCATGGGGGACCTGTGCCATCTCCTTTTTTTTCTGCAAATATTAGCTGCTCATGTGCCTCCAGCTGATAGAAACTCCATGGTTGTTGATGCCCAYAAATAAAAACATAAACGCCCATATGTAAAAAAAAATTGTCAAAAAGATTGCAATCCTGCAGGCCACGTCATGGGAAGCTGACTGTCTCACTTCCTCGAGGTCTGCCATCAATAAGTGAAAGCAACTCTCCCATAACTGCACCTCCTTCTCTCTCCTGCTTCAGTAAAACACTCTGCAGCAACGAGGCAGACCATCAGCCGGGGGTGGGGGGTGGGGGGGTGTCAGTCTACTGCATCCAGTCAGACTGTGGACCCAGCGGAAGCCCCCTCCTCCGCCTCGCCCCTGAAGGTGTCAGGACACCCTTCCTATTCTCTCCTCCGTGGCAGACATGCTCAGTGTGTGTTTTTATCTGAYGATGACACCCCTCACACAAAGAGCAACGTGGTGGTGGGGGGGGGACAACCCCCCTCCTCCCACTGACAGCGAGATGGGACGCCTCCGGTCACCACCCCTTTTTTTGTTTCAGTCACATGCAGGCGAAAGTCGGAGGCCAAAGGGAACAACTTGTCCACTTGTTCCGTGTGGCTGAGCACACCACGGCCGAGTCGTTCGCTTCTTCCAGATTCGCTCCACTGTGGCTCAGAGGGGCCTGAGCTGCTGATATGGGCCCCCCACAATAATCATGCACTCCCTCACTCTGATAAAAAAACACTCTGATTCAAATGACCTCCCTCTTTGTATCGCTCTCTGAATAGTTTGCCACCTCTAAAGTGGCAGTTTAGACTCTACGTGCCAAAAATGTCAATAAAACCGCCCTAATCAGCCATCAGATCTGTGAAAGCACCTGCTTATGGAAACACGAGCCGCCCTGTGCTCTCTATCTGCACGCCTGCAGGACTTCCTTCCTATTAAAGCCCAACCAGAGCTGGAAACAGTCAGTCAGTAATTAGACATTAAGACCCACATGACTTGTTTAAAAAAACTTCCTTTGGTTCATTTCCTGTTAACTATTTAGATAAAATGTGGATTAACAAAAAGAATTACCATAAACACTTTATGTAGTTTGATTTACTGAACACATTATATTTTAGTCAAATCAGGAAATTTAATTTTGTTATATTTATTACCTGTTACATTACCTGTGTAAACAAAACCATTCTCTCATAAAAAACAGATTAATATTGTTT
>NW_013952455.1:2344826-2348223 GCF_001266775.1 Austrofundulus limnaeus | reverse complement strand
AAAAAAAAAGAAAATAAAAAATGGAGGCTCGGTCTTACCCACGCACTCGTTGGCCTCGCGGGCCGTGGCCCTCTGCCACGGCCGGTCGTAGTGGAAGGGTTTGCACCTGTCGCACTCCGGGCCCGCCGTGTTGTGTTTACACTCGCACACCAGGCTGCCCTCGCGGTCCTTCACGCACTTGGACGCGTGCCCGTTGCACTTGCACCTCCCTCCCACCTGCAGGTCCGACACGGCGTAGAAGTAGGAGTCCCGCGCGAGCTCCGAGTCGTCCTCGTTCTCGTCCCCGAACGTGTGCAGGCGGCTGAAGACCACCTTGATGTCGGTGGCGGTGACCCAGTCCTGCAGCACCGGCGAGTTGTCGAAGTCGTGCGCGGACGGTCGGCCGTCCARCGTGCTGAAGGCGATGAGGCCGCCGCTCAGCGGGTGCATGTCGGTGTGGGAGTCCGTGCACACGGCCTCCTGCTCGTTCTGCTTCGTGATGCTCGCCTTGTTCTGCCGGTTGTACATCTTCTTGCACTGCGTGGAGTAGAACTGGAACGGMACCCACGACTTGCCGTAGTCCATGGACTTGTAGATGGCCATGGACTCGGGTCTCGGGGAGCAGAACTGCAGACTGACGTAGGTCACCTCGAACTTCTTGCCCAGGGACAGGGTCAGGGTGACGTTCTGCGGGAACTGGACGAAGTTCTCGGACTGCCAGCAGGTCAGGTTGTGCGGGTTGTTCAGGTCCGTCAGGTACGCGGGCGGCCGCGACTTCTTGGGGTCCCCGGCGTCGCACGTGTGGCAGTCGCGGGCGCGCTCCTCGCCCTTYTCGGTCACCACGCAGAAGCGGGCGGCGGGGCTCCCGCAGGTGCTGGACACGCGCACGTCTTTGCCGAACGCTGAGTTGACGAAGTCCGGGATGCACCTGCGCGGGTTCCCGTTCTCGTCGTAGCAGGGGTCCGGAGGGGAGGACTGGGCGGCGAACATGCTCAGCCCGTACCCGCCGAGGGCTCCTGTGGTCAGGGCGGACAGGGTCAGCAGCAGCAGCAGGGTGAACCGGGTCTGCAGAGTCCTGCTCATGGTAATCCGAGCACCGCTGGGACCCATGGGCTGGAAGTGAGGAGGACACGAAAATCAGTTAATTAAAGAAAAAAATAAAAATCGAGGATGGCAGCTGGTGGTGATGATGAGGAGGACTGCATGAGAGGTGCTGAATGTGGCAAATAAAACTCACGAGGCAAAGAAAACTCCACCCAGCATCCAGAACCACCACCTCTAACTGCGCGGCTCCGTGTCAAAACGTTGGTACTCCGAAGAGTTTCAGGCTGTCCTGTTTAAACTGTCTCCCCCTTCCTCCTCCTCCTCCTCCTCCTCCTGTGAGAAACAAGACACAAACAAGATAAATGAATCTGTCCTCACCTCTGCCCACCTCTGGCCCCCTCTCTGCTCTGATGGGACCATGATGTGAGGACAGGCAGCTGAGAGTCTGAGCTGAGGCCGGGGGCGCAGCGCCATCTGCCGGCGGAACATCAGAACCGCACCCAGGCTCCAGTAAAATCTGACCTGTACACTCAAACCTCAAAGAAATCCCTGAAATCACACATTAATCAGCAGCTATCAGATTCTAAAAAATGTCCACATTTTTATCTTTTGATAAACATTCTTGACTATTTTTAATGAATTGTTGTAGCAATGGATATAATTAGTTAAAAATAAACACGATGCTAAAAGTAATAATGCAAAAGTTCAAATTCTTTGAAGATGGTGGCCTTATATAGAGTTAGGTTCACATGGAACACCTTACCGAAAACCATATTGGCGATACATCAAAAGAATGAATTTCAAACAGCTTTAAGAAGGTGTTTAAAGAAAAACAACTACAATGAATGATTTTCCTAATCTTATGTTGTGTTGATTGATTGTGTATGTTTTTCCGTGTATGCGATGCTTATTATTTTGAAGTGTGTGTCCTTTTGCATTGTATATTTTCCTTTTTTAAGTATTTTCCAGGCACATAATTCACTTCTATACCACAGTCAAGTAATTATATTACCTTCAGTTGTATGTGCTGTATATCAAAAGTAATTTTGACTTTGTGTCATAGTCTGTCTAAATGMCTTAAAATTTGCCTCTATCTCTTTAAGAACCTCCTACCATTTCTAATACTCCCACTTCAGCATGTTTTCAAAAATTACTTCAGAGGGTGTTCTGTGGGACGGGAGCTTGGCTCCAGACTGCACTCCAGGGAGGGGCTTTGTACAAATAGGCGGTGCTTTGTACCACTGGTGTTTAGGCAGCTCCACATGGCCACAGGAGAATCAAGGATTTCTCAAGCATGCATGAATGAGTCAAAGCAACACTCAAGGGAAAGACATAACATGATATAAAGCTAAAAAAAAGTTGATTTTGCACAACACCCGCCCTCCACAAATTAACGTTTTATGTAGCATTTAGAACATCTACATAAACAGACAAAGAAAAAAGAATAAAATTAGAAATACACAATCTTGTTTTTCTCTCTATCACAAACTTTTTAATTAAATTTTTCTWAGAGATGCATTTTATCACAATTCAGCAAATTCATTAAAAAAAGAAGACTCACTGAAAATCTAAAAAAAAAAGCAGGAGGATACAGAAAAAAGATATTTAAAGTCGACTCTCTGGCTCTTTCCACAGCAAAATCAAAGGTTACTGAAAACTTTAAATGCAATTTTCTTGGCTTGAAAGTTGGCCAGCTGTCATGAATGCACCTAAATACAGTGACAAAAATAAATCAAAAAAACATAAATATACCTTAAATTTATTTAGAGTCAGATAAAATGTTTATGAGGGCCATATTTGGCCCACAGGCCTTCAGTTTCATCCAAGTTACTTCCAAAGGTTAAAGGTTTTAAGTAGAAAAACAGATCAAACATTTCAACATAAAACGGTAAGTCAGATGTAAAAAAAAAWWTTTTTTTTAAAGGAAGGGGGGATCTGGGAGCACAAACCTTGAGGTTTTATTTAGGAAGTCATTTTATGCAGACCAGTTCTGACTTAGTGTCAGATGATATCTGTCAGAGACTCCTCCTACATCAGCAGCACAATGCAACATGTAAACTCCTGCATAAAGACTCACACACTTCCTGTTTTGTAGCACTTGCTTGCTCAGCGGTGATGTTAGAGGGTCTATTTTAGAAAAGGACCAGTGCAGGAGGAGGATGTGGTCTCCAGTTTGTTTCCCTCAGCTGGCCTGTCTCAGGTTCTGATAGATCCTGAACAATCTGGGTCACTGATTGATGCTGTTAGCGGTAAGAGTTCATTTATTACACAATATCAATCTCTTTAAATTTTTGACAGTGCAACATCTTGTGTGTGTGTGTGTGTGTGTGTGTGTGTGTGTGTGTGTGTGTGTGTGTGTGTGTGTGTGTGTGTG
>NW_013952455.1:2333594-2343566 GCF_001266775.1 Austrofundulus limnaeus | reverse complement strand
TTTTTTTTTTTTTTACTTAATGTGTAATAACTCAAGATGTAGTTCCTGCTCAAGTCTGCAAGTTTCGGCAACAATTTTAAAAAGTGTAGTTTTTCTTCTGCAGCTGATTCATATTAACATCCTACAGGACAAACATGCAGGGGAACAATTATAACCAAAATAAAATATACTGTATATAGGAATTTGATGGACAGCACAGACTAACATGTCACTTCATGAAACAGTCTAATCCACGTAGATACACATAGTACATACATAGACATATTATGATATGTACCCTTATAAGTACACTTAAAAACCCTGTATAATAGTCTCCTAACTACCCTGTATGTACTATTGTAAGTGCAGTGTAAAAACCTTGTATATACACTCCTAAGTATCCTGTATGTACCCTCATACTTACATTAAAAAAACATTGTTTGTACCTCCATAAATGCCCAGTACGTACCCTCGTAAGTACATTTTAAAAATACCTTCTATACTCTCAGGGGTGGGCAATCCTGGTCCTCGAGGGCTGCAGCCCTGCATGTTTTACTTGTTTCTTTGCTCCAAAACATCTAATTTAGTTATGAATTACCTCTTCCAAGGTCTGCAGAAGCCTGATAATCACCCATTCATTCAAATCAGGTGTGTTGGAGCATTTTTAATTCACATTCATATTTCATTTTAATTATAGGTTATTTTTGTTTGATAAACTCTTCTGTGGTGTATTATCACTGTGTGTGGTTACAAACAAATTAGAACTAGAGCCGTTAAAAGCCCCTCAAAGACATCTCAGTGTAGTTTCTGTTAATCTAAATACAGCCACAACTGTATTTTCTTTGTTCCTGCTTATTTGCATTGCAAATCCCTGTCAAATTTAGTCCTACCAGAAGCTAAAGTTATTTGGGGGCCTTGGCATGGAGAAGTTTGGGAACCCCTGCCTTAGATCCCTATGTTCCCCAGTTGAATGCAGGAAATGGAAATCAGTACATGTTTCATTTGTATTAAAATATAACTGAAGAAGGATCCAAGCAAATTTCGTGACTTTAATTAATGACCACAAGAAAGATATGTACCAGGGAACACAGGTACAGGAGAACATATGTACTGGGAAATATGGGTACAAAAGAATATACTGTATTTACAGGGGAACAGCAGAGAACATAAGTATTACGGAACACAGCGGGGAACATAGGTACTAGGGAACATAGATCCTTCATTGTTTGTAAGTTTTGAATGTAACAATTTAAAAGTAAATTTTATGATTTTAAAATAGATTTGGTAAAATTAGAAATCCTCAAAAAATTACTTAAGCACTGTTAACAAAGTAAATGTAGGACCACCTACCATACACTTCTTGGAAACATAGGTATGAATCTGATGAGATGGATGCTAAGGAGACCCCTTTATTGGAGAAGCCTAAATAAAAAAAAAGATTGTGTATTTAGTGTACATCTGAATAAAAGCTGGTCTTTGGAATTTTAAAGTCACAATTTTGACTGATTAAAAAAACGTCTGTGTGATCAAATAGGAAGTTGCCCTTTTGTATGAATAATTTCCATCCCAACGTTGAGTCATGAAAAGGAAACAAACTGTAACAAAAACTGGAGGCAGGTGGCATAAAAAGAAAAAGTAGAAGTTGTGGCTGTTTTCTGCTAGCTCATCTCCGGTTCATTCTGTCTGCGTCTCACTAATAGGAAGTACCGGGCTGTTTTTCTGCGCTGAACCGTGGACACTTGTCTTTGTGAGTTCTCCATCCTCAAGTTTTGGATCATCTGTCAAACGGAGCAATAAAGACCTTTTATCTGCTGATAACATCAGAAACAGGAAGTCTGGATTGACTAAAGGGATCTCCTGGTTTACCAGAAACCCATCAGACGGTGTGGTCTTCCTGTGGGTTTTACACCTGTTGTTCATCTAGAGCTTGTGGTGGTTTTTGCAGACGATGGAGCAGAGCTCATGCACTGAAGATCGAATCCAGCATGTCCTTGAGCGCTGCCTCTGTCACCTGGGCCTCAACACACCTGACAAGCATCTTTGGAATGGTAAGACCTGAATCCATGTTAGCTTTTAGGTGACAGCATGATTAAAAACAGATTTGTCTTACTTGAAATGTCTAAACTACAGGTGTCCAGTTGAGGATACTGGATGTTTAACTTTTTTCTCTGCTCCAACACACTTTATTTAATGACTAAATTACCTCTTCAAGTTTTACAGAAGCTTGTTARTTACTCATTCATTCARGTGTAGAAGCAGAGAAACCTCTAAACCAGGATAGCGACCCTCAAGGACCAGGATTGGACACCCCTRGTCTATCAAACTATAATCTGAAGGCTAATTTAAATGTCTGACAAACAGCGAAGGAGGACAACTTTCTAAAGAAAGTGGATCTGAAAGTGGTGACGAATAGCTTGTGGGTGGATCATGCAAGATCAGTTGGATATTTCTAACAAAATTCATTCAGAAATGAATAAGTGAATTCATTAAGTGTTGTGTTTGTATTCATAGTACCCAAATTTTTGTGAATATACGGTGTTGAAAAGTTTTCTTTACTGTTGGAGTGAAACATGAAAGCAGAAGTGCTCGTCAGTTCAGGTTTTGTGTGTTTTTGTCTTTCRAATAAGCTGGACTCTGTGTTAGCCGCTGGTGTTTGGAGGAACTTGTGAAGAGGGATCCTCACAACTTCCTCATTCTTCTACAAAAAATACTGGAAAAAACGAAAAAGGTGAAACATTATTAGTGTATTTTTTGTTGTGATGTTGGCGATAGAAGTGTTTCACTTCATATTTTTATTCCTCTTCCAGGTGCTGGAGCAGTGCCAGTATGAGCTGGTKGTGCCCCTGACTCTCTTGTTCTTCTCAGCTCTGATCAGAGTGAGTTCATGTCATAACTATAACTAACTGTAATTATAAAATAACTATAACTGTAAAATAAAATGTTAAACAATGTCATTTGAAATATTTATCACACTTTCTGATTATAAAATCCCAGTTAAAAAATCTGCTAGCATTGTATTGTTATTTAGTTCTCTGTTAGCTAATTTTTACAAAATGTTAAATATAAATGTATATGTAAATATTAAATCCTAAATCTAAATGTGTAAATCTAAATGTAAAAGTTAAACCTTAAATGTTGTGGCTAAATGATAAAGTTTGTATTTATTTTGGAATATGTTATGGCAATATTTATCTAACAAAGACAGAAATACGTGGTCCAAGAATGAAGGTAGTCTGTGGAATGATCAGCTGAGTTTTATTGTAACAACAGGAAACACAGAGAACAACCTGCCCTGTCTCTGTGCCTCTGCTTCCCTCTGTCACTCCCTGTCACTACTGTGTCACTCACTCGAGAGGCCTCATATATATATCAACAAACACCATTATGTCATCTTAGCAAGATTTGATACAAGGTCAAAGGAAAACACAAAGATAAACACAAGTGATATCTAAGAATGACTGTTATTAGCAAATCTTGTTCTGACTTTAATCATTCTATCTGCAGATGAACAGCATGTCATGAAAACCTAGGTCATTAAAATATGTCATGAATTACTGGCTTAAACCTAAAAGTATTAGTTCCACCACAGAATGCATAACAGCTTTTGCCGTTAGTGTGCATCTTTTAATGTGACGTCATCATCCTGTGTCTAAAGCAATCACTAAGGCTGCTTAAGTTAGCATTTAAAATTAAAAATGTGTTAATTGAAAAAAAATGTAAATTGAACCTGTTGTCCAGCAGTTTGTAGTGCATCTCAGACACCGGCACAACTGCAAGTTTGACATCTTGCAGGGAAGTATTAGAAGTGTTAGCGGCATTAGCGGTGTTAGCAGCATTAGCAGTGTTAGCAGCATTAGAAGTGTTAGCACCATTAGCAGTGTTAGCAGCATTAGAAGTGTTAGCACCATTAGCAGCATTAGCAGAATTAGCAGCATTAGCAGCAGTTTTTGTCGCAGAATGAAGACTCCACATTAAAAGCTGCATGCCAACAGCAAAGGCTGTGTTCCATTCCCAAATACTTTAATGCAAACTACATTTAGATTTACACGTTTAGATTTAGGATTTAATACTTACAGTACATACATTGTTTAACATTTAGATTTCACCTTTGGTATAATTTATCAATTTTATGAGGGAGCTAATTAACAACAAAATGTCCGCAGAAACGTTTTGACTAGGATTTTAACTCAGAAAGTGAGTTAAATACTAAAAATGTCTTATTGACATTAACATTTTACACTTGGCGCCCCAAACATAATGAGTAAAATAATAAAGTGAATATTGCTTTAAATGTGCACTGAATTATAAAATGTTTTTAGCATTTCATAMCTTTCAAAAACACATTTTTATGTTTCTTGTAGGCACCACATATAGCTGCAGACTGTGACGTGCTGCAGGAGGCCTACCTGCTGTTCCACAAGTTCCTGACCTGGCCTGAACCCTGCAGCTCCGCCTCCAAAAACCTGCTGAATATCATCCAGCAGGAGCTTCGAGCACCAGGTGGGAAAGTAGCTCAAACACGCAAAGATATTAGACAAAATGTAAAAGAAACGCATGAAACATTTTTATTAATGGTAATTGTTTTTTACATGCATTTTGTCTCTTTAGTACAGATTTAAATACTATTAGTATTTATTTTGTGCTGAAAATAAAGTTAAAATTTAGTCAAAATAAAGTCAAAATGTCATTAAAATGCTGAGATTAAAATAATGTTGATGTTCAAATTAAATATTAAGATAAAAGTTAAAATGCTAGAATMAAGTTTGTGATGTCAAAATGAAATGCAAAATGTTCATTAAAGTTAACATTTTGACTCAAGGAAGGTTGTATTTAAAATGTCAAGACTAAATTTCAAATGCAGAGATTGAAGATAAATTATTGAGATTAACCCTCCTGCTGCCTCCAGGTCAACATAGAGATCTCTGTGTTAAGATGGAAGCATTATGGGTCATTTTGACCCAAGGACAGCWGGAGGGTTATTAAATGTTTAGATTAATGTAAAAATATCAAGAATAAATTCAAGTGATTAAAATTAAGACGTCCAAAATACAATTTAATATGAAAATGTACAATGTTGAGGAAAAACTTGAAAAGTTACACAAAGTTTGATTTACTGTTACAAATAAAACAAAACAAATAAAAGTTAAACCTGATAAACTGCATATGAATGCATTTTCTTTTTCGATTGTTTTTTTTTTTTTAATTCTGCCATTTCAACTTTATTATGGAAACGTTTCAACTTTTTCTTGACTTTTCGACTTCAATCTCAAAAGTTCTGATTGGACCCAGTCAGATAAATCTTTGTATTAAAGCATGTTTTTAGATTTTTGTCCATAAATTCCTTTACTGTTGCAGGCATCTGGTTTCAGCGTCTGATAAGGAGTGAGCAGGGTCTTTCCTCCCACCTCACCTCTTCTAAAACCATGTGAGAACATCTGAAGTCTGATGACAAAAAGCTGCTGTAAATGTTTTTTTTACACATTAAATGTGTGAAATGATCTTTTTGTCAGAATGGTGCTGCTGGTGAGCCCAGATGATGACATCCCTCTKGAGGTCCAGTTGGCATCTGAGCAGCTGAGCTCCGGCCACTGCTCCACCAGAGACCTCATCCCCACCCTCATCCTGCACAGTTTTCAGGCTGCTTTTGGTAACAAATGTGACCTGCAGGCACTTCACGCCTCCCTGCAAGTAAATCAGAACATCATATGTCACTTTTTATCACGCCGTTCTTCCATTCTCTCTTTCTATAAGAGGTCTTTCCTAATATTTTTCTCCAGGAGAAGCATCCAGAGGAGCTGGAGCAGCTTATGGAGTCTATCACTGGGAGCATGGAAGCAGCAGCCTCAATGGCAGATTCCAAAAAAGCACACGGGAGTCTGCTCCACAGCTTAATGAAGCTTAGTAAAAGTCTTACCATCCCTGGTCCAACGAGTAGTTGTCCAGACAATGGTAAGACAAAGAATATGATGGATAAGTAATATAAATACTGTATGTAAGTCATTCTTATTCAGTTGTGAGAGTCAGCCAAGTTCTGCTTAGCAATGTAAACATAGTTCTGTAACTCCAAACCTGGCCCCAGAAGAAAACTTTRAATGGAGAAAGACAAGAAGAACTCTTGATTTAAGAATATAGATTTTTGTCCATATTTTAAACAGTTTATCATTTAAGAACCATATGAACATCAACATTCCCACATAGCAGACAGGTGTGGGCAGTGGTGTCACAAGGCCTGTTTTAGGGGGGCACTGTTTTTAARATGCCATTACTGGCCCAGTTGTGGTTTGGTTTATATGGTGATGGCYCATGAATAGAATACCTCTGGTAAAAAAAACATCTATGCACCAAAGGGCCATCATTCTTGTCTGGGCTAACTGCATTGTGTTGGTCAGAACTGGGCCACACAGATTTTGCCATGTGGGTTGTTTCAGATTTCCCCAGTTTGTCTGAAATGTGAAAATTAATTATTAGAATATATTAATGTGAAATTACACCAGAGCAAATTCCTAGTCTGTAACTTKTTACCGACAATGGCAATAAAGTGTTTCTGATTCTGATAAACCTGGAATTAAATGCTGTAGAAACAAGTCGCCCCAAAATAGTCTGAATTTCAGTCCCACGGTTCTACATGTGGACACAGAAACCAAACTGAAGCCTTTTTTAAAAAGTTTAAATTCTGCTCGCAAAGTTCTGAAGAGAATGTTCTGTGTTGTTGTTTTTCTCAGTATTTTCTTGTCTTTATTAGGATCTGTTGAGAGTTTCATGCTGCCCCTTCCCATATGTCACACATGCTCGTGGGAGGATGATAACTTTGGTAAATATTTTTTCATTTACTTTCATTTACTTTTCACTGGAGGTGGTCCTGTTGACTTGACTACAGAGCCTCATATAATCTGATAAAAGTTACYATAGTATAGGCCCTCCCCCTTYGATTKACACCTCTTTTGATCAACTGAAATTATATTTGGTTTCTCCAGAGCCAACCAGTTGGCCTAAAGTAAAGTACTAACTATAAACTAGTTTAAGTTACAATAATTTTGACTGCTTAGGTTAAAAAAATAGCATGTTATACCTTTACAGAGAGACCAGTCTTTCTCTTGTAGTCAAAAAAGTTTAAGGGGTCTAAATTCGTTTGGGGATTTTTTTTTCTGACATTTTCTGAGGCACTTTGAAGAGGTTAACTGGTTCATCCAACAAATATTTTATTCTAATTCTCACAGATGTTCTGAAGGACATACTTGGACTTGATACAGACCTGGATTCTCCTCCAGAGTGTTTCCTCCGAGCAGACATGGATGAGGATGATGACGACAATGAGACAAGTGTGGACGATGAGTTTGAGTTGGACTTGAACAAAGTGGATCAGGAATTTCAGAACCATAGCATCTCAGTGGCGTCTTCGTCCTCGAGGGACTCTATGGTTTCCAACAACTCTCTATCCTCTAGCTTGTCTGCGCCGTGCACTTCATCCGGTGTGGAAAGTGACATCGGTGAGGACGCAGCTCATGAAGACACAGAGCCAGGACAAGACAGCAAACCCAAGCCTAGAAAAAAACCCAAGAAAAAGTCCAAATCCCTCTTGGGCTTAGAGCGCTTTTCTTTACTTTTTAAGAYGCCCCGCAGAGCCGAGAGCATGGGTTATCATGGAGATAGTGGCAGAGACTTCATAAGAACTGGGGGGAAACTCAAGCATCCAAGGCACCTCGTGAAGCAGGTTTGTCCATCTTCCTTGGATTCACTTTCCCTTGAGAAACAGGTGTGCTTCCGCAGGAGGCCCATCCTGAGCGTCGATGAAGGGAACACAGCAGAAACACTGACTGTGGTCAAAGTGGTTGCATTTGGAGGTGACAGAGAAGTTGGCAGACTGGCGCGAGCATACAGTGACCTGCAGCAGAAAGAGARTAAATGTCCTCTACTCACCAGGACATGCACACTGCAGTTTTACTTTGTTCCCACCAAAAAGAGAAATGGAAGCACAGGAGCTGCACTCACATCTGCTGAAGGACAGGTAAGAGTTTTAATGTAGTGACATCCTTTTCACTTACTTCTAAATATGTGTGTCCCGGTGCCAGTGTTTCTAAAACCGGGTACAAGTACTTAAGTTTGGATACTCGTTGAAAACTTAGCCTCTGGTGGATCCTGGTAGACTTGAGATACAAAGCAACCTATTTCACAAATGCACATTGTTATTTTGTGCCTTAGAAGCCAAAACAATAATGGAGCCGTTTTTATCTATGTTTGAAGGTTTGTATTGCTTTTTCTTAATCTTGTCAACAAGAAACTTTTGTATTCTAAAAAACACCAGCACCTTAAGAAGTGGAGCTCATGATTGACGGTAGTATAAAAATAGATGAATCTACAGATCGGGGCCTCATCCTCAGTGATGAGGATGTTGCTCTGGTCTTTAGTGGTGAAGAGAAGGCTAAACTAAAATGCAAAGTTCTTGATTTTCTGATTTATCTACATTCAAACCCTCACCTTTGATCATGAGGTTTGGAACATGGTTGAAAAATGAGACCCTGGATATAAGCGGCTCAAATGAGCTTCCTTCAAAGATATAGTGAGAATCTTTGGTATCTGGGAGGAAGTTTGGATTAGTCATTGCTCCTTCACATTAAAATGAATGAGCTAAGGTGGTTTGAACATCTGATCAGGATGACTAGTGGGAGAAGACCATGGGAGAGGAGCTGGAGCTATTTGCTGGGGAGAGAGTGTGGTTTCCCTCCTTGATTTGTTGCCTCTGCAACTTTATAGAAGTCATCCTCAATCCTGGTCTTCAAGGGCCACTATGCAGGTCTTCAGATACTGCAGAAGCGTGGTTAATCACTCATTCATTCCAATCAGGTGTGTCAAAGCAGAGTAACAATTAAAACTTGATACTGGCCCTGAAGGACCAAGATTGGGCACCACTAAGTGGCAGAAAATATAGAGAAATTGTAAAAGTAATGAAAAAATAAACCCAGCTGTGATTGCTTTGGGGAAATCTTTAATCGGGTTAAACCTGGTCTTCGTGGTTGATGATTCATTAAAGTGGGCATTCTCGCCACCTAGTGTTGTGGAATAGCTATATCAGCATTTTTGTTAGAATTGTTTTGACAAAGATTTAGATGTAGTAGACATTTTTCTGTTAAAAACAATATTTAGAGGCCCAATATTTTTGATGTGTTGTTTGTGAGAAAAGTTTAGTTTGTTCTTGAAATACAGACAGCAGCTAGCAGAATACTGTGAAGCCCTGCAAAGTTGCTTTTCACAGTTTTCCATAGAACCTAACTACTAGTAGTTAATCTTTGCAGAAACCAGAAATACAATAAATACTGTACAGTAAAAAACATAATATTTGTTCTCTCTTATGTGTAATTGTAAGTTTTCAAGCTAAATTATTAAAAACAGTATAATTTACTCATTTTGTAAGAAATCAAGGACCCCCTTGAAAATGAGATGATGCATCTCAAGGGGTTATCCTTAAAACAAATAACATAAATATTTACAGAAATTTAGTTCCGTATAAAAAGGTACAGTACAGTATGTGATGCATGTCTTGTGCCCACGCTCTGCCCGGAGTGCAGCATTTACACCTTGTAACAATTTGCTGTACAGTACCACGTGGCGTGTAGCTGCTAACTGTTTAGCTATCCATTATTTGTGTTTTTCACAATCCATGGATACTCTAAGAACATAACCCCCAAGAATGTCATATTATATTGAACTGTATTGATTTGATTTGATTTATTGATTTAAAAGGAAAAGATTACTAAAAATCAAGCCTGACTCAGCATAATTGCTGTTTTACAGCAGGTTCGTGTTCTGCAGCACATAAAACGCTCAGAAATACAGCATCACAATCACATCATTATTATTACACCATAGACACAAAGACAAACAAGCATACCAAATTTCAGGAAGGTAGCATTTGCAAAATAGGACGTCTAAACATGAGCACAACAAAAAGTGTCCAGCAGATGGCAGACAAGATTCTTCTTAAAGGGCTGTAGTTTT
>NW_013952455.1:2330078-2332944 GCF_001266775.1 Austrofundulus limnaeus | reverse complement strand
TTTTAATGAAATTATGCACATGACCTGTAGGTTTCTTAAGGTTTTTTCTAATGACATAAATAAGTGAATGATCCGAGATTGAAGTATTTATTACTCCAGATATGCCATAWATGGAGGATCGATTTGTGAAAATAAGATCCAAAATGGAATGTATGTTATTTTTCTTTTTTTGTTTCCCTCTAAAAGCGATATTTCTTCCTTTATAATTCTGAATACTGCTATTTTTTTCCTTTTATTAATTAAAATTGTGAAAGGAACCAAGCAGCTTTGTAGAGGAGGACATGACAACAGATATAGCCCACATGTTGGGTCGGATGGATCCATGGTACGAGCGCAACGTCCTCAGTCTACTCAGCCTGTCCTCAGACGTCCTCTGTGAGGTACTTTTCACACTTGTTGCATCAACGTTTTGCAATTGCTGGGTTGCAGATGACGTAGTATCGATGTCATGAAATGCAGCTGGTGGGGCAGGAAGTAAATGAAGCCATTTTTCCTTCTGCTGATTCAGTGTCAAGAAGCCTAAATTCTGTGCTGTGTACAGTTGTTGCAGCTGCTCTAATCAGGAGAAATATCAACGTTTTTTTCATGTTCCAAAAGTGTGTCACAAGGGAGTTTAATTTTAAAAACTTGCAGAAAAAATAGGACAAATGTGGATCAATCATCTACGGCTAAAAACAAGAGGTTTAGAAACGAGCAATGCAACATTTTGCAGTGACCACTTTCTAACAGGTCAGGATTGTATCATTTTAAATCATATTATCAGATATTTTCCCAGATAGTTACTTGAATTTGCATTTACAGAAACTAAATAAATTATTTGCAAGTAGATCCAAGCACATAGAAATAACAGGAGTTATCTTGTTAGCATTAGCGATATCTAAAAGAGCACAACTCACCCAGTCACAAACAAGTCAACAGTCATTAGAAGCTTCTTTGGATCCTAAATATTTGACCCAACCTGAAACAAAATAATTGTAGCTTCGAGGCTTTTCAAAGCTTTCATCTGGCTCATCATATACGGTACATCTGCAGCGCCAGGTAGTAGTTTATGTTGATCGCCTCAACAAAGGGGTAAATCCTCCAGATTATATAACAAGTCATTTTTTTATTAAGATAATATGAATCATATCCTAAAATGTACGCATATTTTTTTTGCAATATCTTGTCTGCGCCAGCCCATTTATGGCATTAGCATACTCGCTGTGATCCATTTCGCTGTGTTTTGAACCAGGGCAAATCACTTCCTGTCCCCCATCTGACATTCACGCATCATCCGGGTCATGTGACTGCAACCCAGCAATATGCAAGGGGAGCTGAGATAAAATGTTATTTGGTTACATTGCTTAGTTTAAGAGGTTTAAACTAATGTTTTTTGTTTAGATTGAGCATGTTTTAGCTTTTTTTTTTTTTTTTTGTATTTTTGAGCAAATAATGCCCTCAACATCATCTGTCTCCTCCTAACTTCACCATGCCCCAGGCTCCATCCAAGGATGAGGAGGTCACTGCGGGCTCTTGCAGCACGGAGCACCTTCCCCTGCTGGCCGACTTGGTGCTGTATTACTGCAGACAGGCGGACAAGCCCGTCCTGGTGCAGCTCTACCAGGCCGAGGTCAGAGGATCACACACAGGACACGTGAGCTTTAATCGGTGCTCAGAATAAAATCTCATGGTTCTTTCTTACAGCTGACTCTGGTGGGGGGAGAAAAGAGAAGGGAGGTGTTTATTCATACCTTGGAGCTGGGACACACGGCTGGAACCAGAGCTGTTAGGGCTATGGGTTAGTCCGCCTCTGCTAAACATGTGCAGATGAACACAGCAGCACACACACGTAGACTAATTTGTGATGGATTGTGTCTGAAGGGGCTGCTGGCAAAAGGTTTGGGATTGATAAAGAAAGGGAGGCCGTGCCTTTGACACTGAGCGTTGCCTACAACAAGGTATCCTTCTTTCACACAGATTTCCTGCATTACAGACAGTTTGACATTTTTCAATTTGAAAAGACTGAAATGAGCTCATGTTTCGCATGTTTACACAATCACAGGTGGCAGTGAGTGGGAGGAGTCAGTGGATTCAGACAGAGACAGTGTGCACCTCCATTAATCTTCACAAAACATGCAGAAGAGCTGAGGACTTTGGTCAGTAAAGTCACTGTTATCTTAGCTGATGAATTGGAGACACATAAACAACATATTGTTTCTAAAATCACAAAGTGGGTACTTATGACATGTTTAACATAACATTGCAAACGTGTTGAGATGCTAACCTCAGAGCTCTGAACGCAGCACAATGGTGCAACAAATCTTTCATGTATTAGAGGCAGCTRCTTGTGTTTTTAAGCCAACTAACAAGGTCTTATACTGAATCCTGAAAATAACAATGATCCTGTGCAGAATGACCAACACTGGGTGAGACGTGGTTCTGCTGACTTTTACCAGTCAACAAGTAAGCTGCCACATTTAGGGTAATTTGCAGACAATGTAGAGATGACTGATGTCTTCCATAATGTAAGGCAATACAACGAGATGTTAGAAAAGCATAAATGACTCATTCAAACCACCATTATGGAAGACAAGGACAACATTTCTAAGAAGAACCCTCAGATATTTTAACCACAGAACATATCTGTTTATCAAACCTAAAAAAGTGGTCTTGAACCAGTTTTAGGGGTGACGATCAATGGCTAGAGGACCAGGAACACTATCAGCTCCATTAAGAAGATTATTTTACCAAAAATAATAATCTCTGTCTCAAGTCCCTGTCCCTGTCTCAAGTGGAGGAGTTTAAGTATCTGGGGATCTTGTTCACGAATGGGGGAAGAACGGAGCGGGAGATCGACAGGCGGATTGGCGCAGCGTCTGCTGTAAAG
>NW_013952455.1:2325032-2328103 GCF_001266775.1 Austrofundulus limnaeus | reverse complement strand
TGGATGGATGGATGGATGGATGGATGGATGGATGGATGGATGGATGGATGGATGGATGGATGGATGGATGGATGGATGGATGGATGGATAATAATCTCTGTTTTATTTTGATCGAGGCTCAGGAAAATCAGTTCCATCCATGACTGAAGGTTGTTTGGACAGTTTTGCAGAGTTGTGATGCTTTATTTATTTTTAGAGGGGGAAATGTCTGCAAAGCATCCATTTGTATCTATTATCCTTACCTGACGGGCCACAGGGGTCACTAGTGCTCATATCCAGCAGTCACTGTGAGCGCTGGGGTACTGGTCGCAAGTCCATCACAGGGCATCTGAAAAGCAGTAAAAGGCAATTTTGCATTTAATAAAGGCTGACCCCATAGGCAGCATACACACATAAAAGGGGGACCTTGAATGGAGCCCTGTGGGACACCAATGTACAGTAGCAGAGTACTGACTCAGTTTTCAGCCAGCTGCTTTCTCACAGCTCAAAGAGTGGGAGAACCATCTGTGGGTCAATTGTTTCAAAAGTTACACCAATCCATAAATAAATAAATAACAAACAAATAAATAAATAAATAAATAAAACAACAGTGTTACCAGAGTCTACAATACAGCCAGATTAAAAACGACACAAAGTGTGTACTTGATGGTCAAAATGCAGTCATTTACTGTAAGATATGACACAAGGAGCAAAGCATAATATATGAAATCCACTCAATGTATCATTCTTGTGGGTGCTCTTAAGAGGAAGATAAACTTAAATATTACGACTCCAAAGCAGAGGACAACTATCTGTGCTGCCAGGTTTACAGTTAAAATCTGGAACAGTTTTAGAAATGAGGGAATCAGGGAACAAAAGACTTTGTGGTCCCACATAAAGAAAATCATAATCATTTCTTGTCTTTCTTTGTGTTTCATCCAGATTCACAGGAGAGCCTGCAGCTGACACTGACAGAAGTTGTGAAACGGCAGTGCCCCAAGTCCAAAAAGGGTTACAACCAGGTGAGGGAGGTTGTTCTTTTAAACTCTGACTAAAGCACAAAAAGAGAAAAACTTCTTTAGCATCACTCGTGCTCTTCTGTTTGCAGCAAATTGTGATTTCAAAGATGAAGGTGGATAAGGTGCAGGTGAAAGCTCAGGAAGCGGGGGAGACTTTTGCCATTTGTCTGGATCAGGACCAAAAAACATTCATCCAAAGTGTCACAAGGTAAGAAGATATTCACTAAAAATACATCAACACGTGTGGCGCAGTCAGGAACCGTGTGCCACGTCTCTGTTTTTAYGTTTGTTCAGGTGTGAGGTGACTCTGTGCAGTAAACCAGGAAGTGGTTCAGACTGGAGGTCCTACAAACCTCTTCCGGGTCAAGTCCGGCCTCTGCACCCGACGTACCGCTCTCTGCTCTGCCTCCCCATCACCTGCTTCTCCGCCTCTTATTTGTGACACACAGGGTGGAAGCACTGACGGTGTGTGCAGAAAAAAATTATAAATATATCAATTCTCTTTGAGGCATTGTGATTAAAATGTGTTTTAATAATGATCAGAATAATATTTGATGCTTTGTTGTTGCTGGAGTCCCACCATCTCACCAGGGCTTTAAGACAATTATGACACTTATTTCTAAATAATGCTACAAAACTGACTACTTGAGAATATTTTACATTTTTAAATCCACTGTATGATCAAATCTTTATATGTGAGTAAGCTATTTATTTGGATGTGATGATGATAATGAAATTGAGCCTTTCTTTTTATATGTGTGTCCAAATTCACAAATAAACCCAGATGTCAGCTGTGTCTTTTTGTTTTCTTTTGGTCTTAAAACCACATGTGGGCAGAATAGGTGCCTGGGGGGTCTGAAGTGGTCCTTTGACTATCTCGGTCTGGTCCTTTAGTAATCAAACAAAAGAATAAACAATGAACAATAAACAATGAAAGACAAGATGAGTAAAACAAACTGTAAACTGTTTATCACAAAGAGAACTAAAGAAAAACTAAAAAAAACCTTACTGTTTCTCTGACAGATTTTTTAGCAAAATTGAAGATTAATATTTTTAAAAAGATTTCTTTATTTATAATAATGTAATTTATTTATTTATATTTGTCAAGACTTCATATTAGTGGCTCAGTTGGTAAAACTGAAGCCTCTCAGCAAGAAGGCTGAATTGAATCCTGGGCTGGAGATCTTTCTAATTTTCATGTTCTGTACATGTGTGGGTTTTCTCCCCATTTCGTGCCATGGACATGACTGTTAGACTAATTAATAACTCTAAATTGTCCCTGGGTGTGAGTGAGAGAGTGAATGGTTGTTGGTCTCTGTGTGTGTCCCTGTGATGGACTTGTGACCCGTCCAGGGTGTACCCCGCCCCTCGCACTGTGGCTGCTGGATATGAGCACCAGTGACCCCTGTGACCCTGAAAGGAATAAGCAGGTATACATAATGGATGTATGGATATATAGCACCTTCCAACAATGCCCTGCATCGACCATAGTGCTTCACAAAATAAAGCAAATCACAATATATCAGTACAAGTTAAAAACACAACTACAATAAAAGAGGGCTACAAAGGTATACAATGCTAAGCATTTAACACCAAAAGCCCTTTTAAATAAATAGGTCTTAAGTTTAGCTTTGAACAGAACAAGGTCAGAGATGGCACTCAACTCATGAGGAAGATGATTCCACACTGTTGGGCCAGTAACAAAGACCAGTCCCCCCATTTCTTGCAAATATAAAGAAATTTATTCAACTGAGTTTAGTGGAACCAGTTGATGTAACTTAGTTAAGTGAATATGACACTTTTTTCTTTAGAGTGCATGAACAACTTCTTTTATGATCACAGTCATGTTCAAATTTGTAGCACATAATGAGGTGTCATATTTTAAAGTAAAGAAGTATGTAGGCCTACAGTATCATTTTTATGTTTTGAATGCGACAAACAAATAGTGAAAGTTATGATGAAAAAAATAGGTTAGTTTGTAAAATTACAGATCCTCAAAAAAGTACCTAAATACTGTAACAAAATTAATGTACTTTGTAACTATACCTCTGCAGCAAACGAAGTGATTATGCA
>NW_013952455.1:2317889-2324413 GCF_001266775.1 Austrofundulus limnaeus | reverse complement strand
TTTTTTTTTTTTTTTTTTTTTTTTTTGTCGGCGCAGTGAGGCAGCCACGCCATCAGAGGGCGCTGTGGTCGTGGAAACGGCTCCTCAGGTGAAGCCCTGAAGTTGCACTGCGGTGAAATAAAACGCCCCCACTTTAGAACAGGTGTCCTGCGAACTGAGCATGAAAGAGACCRAAGTGTTGCTGGATGTCATTTCGGGACCACAGGAGGAAAATGCTGGGCGGAAGAGTCTAAAAACGAACCCCGAGGCGCAGGAAAAGGTGAGCGTTTAACTTTGTCATCGCTCTTTTTATTCGTGACGTGGACAAACGGAGGCGTCCCGCAGAGGCAGACAGGTGTTCAGAACCGACCAGGATGTGGTCATTTAGGATGACACCCAACTATTAAATGTAACTTTTCATTAAAGAAGCCTCGCTTATCAACGCAAAGGGAACTTTACTGAAATAAATACATTTTTATTTTTTTATCTGGCGTTAATATAAGAAGGAACGCTCTCTATAGAAGACCTCATTTTGAGCTTAAATTAGTTTCAAAATCATATTGTTTTTATTTTTAAATGTTTGTAGCAAATTTCTGTAATTTTCTTGTATTCTTATCTAAAAACGGACAATAAGTTTATGAGTTAATGAGACATAAGCATAATAAATCAAACTTATTAAAATAGGTGTAGATAAGTAGAACTGGTAATGATAATATGTGAAATATTAATTGTTGTCTGTTTCTGGGGTAAGTTTGAAGCTGTGCTGTAAAAGCAGAGGAAGTTCTGCCTGATAGAACCTGACCTTCTCGTTCTGTTTCCCAGTTTGAATCCATGTGACGTCATTTTGAGAGAACAGCCATGAGGRGGACCAAACAGATCAACATCAAGCGGGCCCTCGCCCTCGCCGGCACCTTCCACTTCCTGTGCTCCTGTGCCGAAGCCTGCCTGCTGCCCTTCCTCACCCTCTACCTGCGGCAGCTGGGCCTGTGTCCGGCGACGACGGGCATCGTCATGGGCACCAAACACCTGGTGGCGCTGGTGTGGAGGCCCGCGGCCAGCCTGCTGTCCAAACACTACAACAAGAGGCGAGCGGCCATAAACGGCTCTCTGGTGTTTTCGGCCGTGGCCGCCCTCCTCCTGCTGGTGCTCCCTCCTGCGGGGGCTCCCGGTGCCCTCGCCGGCTCCTGTAACGCTTCAAACGCCAGTTCTGCTCCGACCCAAAGTCTTCACGCTACGTCTAACAGTACCAGTTTAGGTCCACGACTTCTGACCACCTCTGCTTCCAGCAGCTCCGCTGACGTGACACCGAGACCTGAGACGACAAACGTGTCTTCATCTGATCACGAGGGAACGTCCCACCCTCAGCTGCCAACAGAAAACACTTCAGTGGTTCTCAGCAGCCGTGAAGATGTGAAAACTGTGAATTTTACTGTCGGTTCTTTGGTGTCTCATGTGCGACCCAACAGGTCTGTTCTGGAACAGCCAGAGGAGGCGGAGGCGAGCAGGTTTGAGTTTCTGAGCAGCCTGAAGGAGATGGACTCTCAGAGCCAGCTCTTCTTCCTCCTCCTCCTCATGGTGTCGGTGTGGGCGCTGGCATCAGCTCCTCTGGAGTGGACTGTGGACGACGGGCTCTACGAGTATTTGGACTTGGCGGACGCCTCGGACCACTACAGCAGCACAGAGGTGTGGGGTCTCCTGGGAGCTGCGTGTGGGGGCGGGGCGACGGGGCTGCTGGTCAGCCGCCTCAGCTGCTTCATCGCTGCGGCCACGCCCAGGACGGTGGTGCACTTCTACTGCTACGCCAGCCTGCTGGCTGCGGCCGTGCCCCTGGCCGTCTCCCTCCCCCTCCACCTGGATAAGAAGCGGGACCGGGCCAGCGGGCTGCCCAAGGCCCTGCAGCTGGTGCAYGGATCCCCCCGCGCCCTGCTCTGCGCCGTCACCGTCTTCCTCGCCGGGGCCGCCAGCTCGGCCGTGGAGAACTTCCTGTTCTGGCAGATGCAGGACCACGGCAGCAACGAGCTGCACATGGGGGCGTGTCTCGCCCTGGCGTCGCTCTCGCAGGCCGCCTTTCCACTACTGTCCACCAGGGTCTCCAAGCTCCTCAGCCCGGCGAGGGCGCTGGCTGCGGGGGTGGCGAGTCTCGGGCTGCAGTGCTTCTACTACTCCTTCCTGTGGGGACCCTGGGCCGCCCTGCCCGCCCAGGTGCTCGGCTCGTTCAGCGGCGGCGCCCTCTGGTGGGCCGTGAGGCTCCAGTGCGAGAACGTGGCCACGCCGGGGGCCGAGAGGAGCGTGAAGAGGGTGTTCACCTCGCTGTCGCTGCTCCTGGGAGCGGGGCTGGGCAGCATCGCTGGCGGGTTCGTGGCGCGGAGGTTCGGCGTGACGTGGCTKTTCAGAGGCGTGGCGCTGGGGCTGGCGGCGTGGTGCATCTGTTTGCCTCTGCTGCAGTGGAAAGCCCCCCGCCAGCGCAGGATCAACTACTCCCGCCTGCTAGCAGCTGACGCCAGCGAGGCCAGCGACTCGGAGTCGGAGCAGGAGAGGGACTGGCTGGAGAAAGCCATGGAAGACGACAGAGGAAACAATAATTTCGAACGCAGGAAAAACTTTTTGTAGCAGGTGTGGAAGGCTCCGACAAACCATCAGCATTTCTTTAATAAATTCACTGTTTATTGTGACGTAGCACTTGGTCCCAGACCAAACTTTGTGCTGTTATAGTGTGGACTGGGAAGCCTGCAGGATTGTGTATTTGCCTAAAGCCACTGGTTAAGCTGAGTTTGGTACAGACTCCTCCAGCAGCTCAGACTGAATCCTCCTGGACGCTGCGTAAACACAAGACGTGTGCAGAAGGTCAGGCCAGACTGGACTGACATCCTGATGCACCACACCTACAGTCGACTCATTCCTCTCCTTTACTTTGGACTCTAAACTGTGAACTGGTGACACGCTACATTTGGTGCACTACAGATAAAGCTAGCTGGTATATGTGTTGTCCAACCTGTTTTTCAGATGGAGTTTGTATTTAAAGCTCGATGTCAGATGACTTAATCTGTCCTGGCAGCTGACAGAGTCAGAGTTAGTCAACAGGTTCCTCTGCACACGGCTGTAAAAAGTCTGCATCTCAATATTTGGGATCACATTTAGCACTAAAACTACAAATAAAAACTGTATGACATTAGCTGTGATCGTGGATGGAAATCAAGGAAATTAAGCTTCGTATTTATACAGATTGTTTCCTCCTCCGATGGGTTTTATTTCACAAACTAAGAGACTGAGCATTTCCCTTTAATCTGATGTGTAGCTGCATATCTGAGCAATAAACTTAACCTGCAAAAAATATAGTTTTATGGCTGAAAATGTCTTAAAAAGTATTTGATTGCTGAGAAATAATTAATGCAACTTCATGACACAGGTTTGTCATCAGGTGCTTTGAAGAAGTTTATAAATATCTTACCTGTTGTAGATGGCTTCCTAAATAAACTGTTTGCAAGAATGAGCTTAAAAACAGGATTAATAAGGTAACGTTTTGTCTGAACTAGGGCTGCCACGATTAGTCAATTAATTGACGACTAATCGATTATTAAAATAATTGATGACCAATTTAATAATCGATTAATCGTTTTTTTTTTACTTTGTTTTTCTCTCCAAACTGCTTTGACACCTTCCACTGCCACATCTGCCTTTCTGTCCTTGACACACATGCACAGTAGTGGTAACTGGGGTAGGCCGTGGACGTCACAAGACATTATACAGACAGGCTCTGGTATCATGGCTACCTGACAACGGAGCTCAAAAGTGTGGGATCATTTTAAGAAAATGAAAGAAACCTGTGYAATATCTGCAGAGCAGAACTTGCCTTCCACAGCAATTATTTTTAGTTAGCATATAGCTAAAATCTAACGATGGTTATATAATAGCTGCTGCATTCTGACGTGATAAGCTCTATGTTTTATATTCAATTAACGTATGATCTGATTAGTCGACTAATCGAAAAAATAATCGGTGATTAATCAACTATAAAAATAATTGTGGCAGCTCTAGTCTGAACACATCTAAGATCATTGTCATCAATATACTTTACACAGATATTTTCACAGAATTCTATGGTTATTTACAAAGTTTTAAAAAATGTGTTTTGTTCTGGTGGTCACGTCTGGTGAGAATTTCCGAAGTGCTGTGTCTGGTTTCATTATTTTACATCAGCTTTGCATTTTATGTATGAACTCAAGGTCTTTAAAAAAAAAAGTCCCAATTTGAAGACGAGCATTCTAACTTAGCTGAAACGATTTTGTTTTTAAATGAAAAAAATAAACTTTTTAACCACCCCCCCCTAGCCCCTTCCTAGCTTCAGTCCCCTGCTACATGAACTTTTTTGTAGTAACCGTGCTGAGCAGTAATAGAGTCTGCCAGCAGGGGGCGCTGTTCCTGTTAAATCCCATTATTCCAGCGACCATCTGAYAACTGCGGGCTGCTTTCTCTTTAAAAGCTGAGCAGCGTCGATCAGTTGGTGTCCTACTTTGTGCGGTTCGGAGTGGCTCGGCCCAGGGGCCCTGTCCGTCCACCATCATGGAGTTTCTGCTGGGGAACCCGTTCAGTACGCCGGTGGGCCAGCGGATAGGTGAGCAAGATGCAAACTAGTAGCTGTAAAAATGCAAAAAATATTTTAAAAAATTAAGTGGTGGGGGTGGGATAATAGGCTCAGGCCGGCACACGGCCCGCAGCTGTGCACTGCATATTTTTTATTACACAAGATGGTTTTAGTTTTACTGTTTCCTATAAAAAAAACCTCGTAAAAATGATTAGGCATGATATCGTCTTATGGAGGCGCCTCTTCTGGACAATGACTCAAGAGGAGGGAGGGGGACAGGGAGGTGTGGGGTCTGTTTTCAACACGAACAGTACTGGGTGGGACATAAAACAGCCCAAATGGCTCAAATGTGAGACAGCTGCTGATTTAATATTATTTTTATCATCATATTATTATTTTAATATTATTAGTAGGGCAAAGTGTTTCCATGTCGTGACGTGATGGACCTGACAGACCTGCAGCAGTTTGGATCAGCTGTAGAAACTAAAAACTCACATTTCAGTTTGTTTTCACTTACAGGGATTAAATGAGTCACTGGTGTTGACTTTCTGTGATGTTACCACCTGCAGCCGAGGCTCCTGTAAACACTGCATGGTGCAAATGTCAACACGCTGGCTGTTTCTTCTACAAAACAAACCACTAAACTGATCCTCAGCTCAGCGCTCACCCTTTACTTTGACCTTCAGCAGAAATACTGTGAGCAGTTACTATCTTACCTGCAGCAGATCACTTCATATATTACCTCAGTTATGGGAAATAAAGGTTAAGTACAACAGGTTGTGTTAACAACTAGTCTGAATGCAGATGAGACAAACGATCATTCATCCGTAAAGACTTTTTGGACTTGCCAATTAGCTTAACATGCATATTTTTGGTCTGTTAGAGGAAACTGGAGAGAAAACCCACACATGCACGGAGAGAACATGAAAACTACCCACAGTTCATGTGAAAGTTATTTTTTAAATCTGTCCAWAATTGTCAGTTTTACATAATACTGTAAGCTAGCATCATATAATATGATATGATATAATATAATATAATATATCATATAATACAACCTTGTACTTAACCAGGTACGTACTTAGTAATTACAGGATGTGGACAATAATACGAAGAGACTTATTAACCTGTACTTGCTGGGTATCAACCTGGGCAGCTGTGGTTGAGTTGTAAGGGGAGACTCTAATGCGAGAGTTGGCGATTCGATTCCACCACTGTTCAGTGTCAAAGTGTCCTTGGGCAAGACACTGAACTGCTGCTGCTGTGTGCCCCATCTGTGTATGAATGTGATTTAAAGCCCTGGTTAGTCTGTGTAGAATGATTTACYTGTATTAGCTCTGCAGAGAGACCTGGTARAGTTCTGTGTGGRTGGGTAAATGAGGACACAGATTGTGTGTAAAGCACTTTGAGGATCCTGGTAGGATAGAAACATGTTATATAAGTACAGTCCATTTACCATTTAACTCACACTTGGCCTTTCAGCAAGCTGTGTGCAAGGAGGGACAATGATGGTTGATATCAGAGATATTGAATTATTCAAACAGCCTGCCAAAGATGTTTAACTGCAGATTATATGACCTGACTGCTTGCCGTACATGMACCTCTTGTCTTCCTCGTGACGGTGGAGCTTTTCCACACGGCTGATTTCAAAGCTATAGATCCCCTGTGACAAACCTTTTATTACAATGTGCTCGTACACAACATCTGTACTGTGACAGTTGGGTACAAATACACACATATTGTACACGAATGAACCTGGTGGTTTTATTGTTATGTAACAGGTACAGTAATCATACGTATTTCTCCTCTCTTCATTTTCACAGAGCGTGCAACCAACTCCAGCTCCCCGTCTGAGGACTGGCAACTCAACATGGAAATCTGTGATCTGATCAACAGCTCAGAGGAAGGGTGTGTGTGTGTGTGTGTGTGTGTGTGTGTGTGTGTGTGTGTGTGTGTGTGTGTG
>NW_013952455.1:2311940-2317646 GCF_001266775.1 Austrofundulus limnaeus | reverse complement strand
CCTCCTGGATGACCGAGCTTCTCACCCTATCTCTAAGGGAGAGCCCAGACACCCTGTGGAGGAAACTCATTTCGGCCACAATCTCGTTCTTTCGGTCACTACCCAAAGCTCGTGACCATAGATGAGGGTAGGAACGTAGACCGACCGGTGAAGCGAGAGCTTTGCCTTCTGGCTCAGCTCCCGCTTCACCACGACAGACCGGTACAACGCCCACATCACTGCAGACGCAGCACCAATCCGCCTGTCRATCTCMCGCTCCATTCTTCCCTCATTMGTGAACAAGACCCCGAGATACTTAAACTCCTCCACTTGGGGCAGGACTTCCTCCCCGACCCGGAGAAGGCAGCCTACCCTTTTCCGGCTCTGTGAACAGWCGTTTAGCTTCATTCAGTCAGTTTTTCAGCTGCTGAGCTAAAAGTTGTTATAGTAGTAGCTGAGCACCATCCACCTCACACATGTTAGTTACTGCACAGTATGCATGTGATTTATATRATATATAAATCAAAGTATATATTATATACTTTGACGTTAACTGTTGTCAACTCTTGWCTGTTAGCAAAATATCTCATGAAGCACTGGAGAGATCTTAATAAAACRCTCAGGTCCTAATTACTGAATGTACATTTACAACTGATTAACTTTTGAAGTCATCCCAGTTCAACATGGCCGCCACAGATAAATGACTTTAGAAAACACAAAAAGGGCTATAGTTCAGTTAATTTAACAGAAATTGAGCCCAAGTTTAGTGGGGTAGTAGCTGAGAGTCATTCATGACACTTTCTCCAATCACCAACAGATGATGACAATTTTCACTGTTTTACCTGAGGTTGTGTCTACTGTGAGCAAAACCCAATTAATATTAGTATTCCTTCAATGATTTTATGTCTTTTATTTATGTTTGTTTGTTTTTCTTCTGCTCACCTCAGATTCTAGAAATCTGTGTGAAAAACTGCGGCTACCGGTTTCACATCCTAGTGACAACACGGGATTTCATCGAAGGGGTTCTGGTGCGAGCGATCATCCCGAGGAACAACCCTCCACAGGTGGTGCACGACAGAGTCCTGGGCATCATACAGGTGGGGCGTGGCCACAGTCTAGAAGAATACCATAAAAGTTAGTTGGATCCTGACCTCTTTGTTTCGCTGCCTGTCAGTAATTTGTGGTTTGTTACTCAACAAGGCGTGGGCCGATGCATTCCGCAGCTCGCCCGACCTGACAGGCGTGGTCTCCGTGTATGAAGACCTGCGAAGAAAAGGGCTGGAGTTTCCTGTGGCTCAAGTCGACAGTTATTCACATGCTCAAGGCCCAAAAAAGGTGCGGGCGGGGTTGGCTTCATATTGTTCTGCTGCTAATGGCTGCCTGCTTCTTCTTATCTCTGGTCATTTCTTGTCCTTTGTGTGCCTCTGCCTGTCAGACTTCAGCTGGGAATGGGCCTGCTGTCACTACTTTACCTGCTGTGCGCTTGTCTTCTAAACCTCCTCTCATCCCATCTCAAATCTCTGAGCTAAAACTGGCRCTGGAAGGAAATAATGCCTTCACTCCCAGCCAGGTGACAGAGCCAGAAACACCACTTTCTCTTCTTTGTTGTCTGTTAACGAACTTACTTTTGTGTTTATGTCTCTCTCAGCTCACTTTGACCTCTAAACCTCATCAATGTTTGCCCTTTACCAYTGAGGTATTGTAGTTAAATAATCCTAATGTTCCAGGTGAAAAGGCTAAAAACTGAGCTGGGCGTGGTGCGAAGCAACCTGACCACAATGTCAGAGATGATGAGCCATTTGGACCCAGTGACAGTAAAACAAGCAGACGTGGAGCTGCTGGAGGTAAACATTTATCTAAAAWATACACTTTATTATGCAAACATACTCCCTGATATGAAAGGTTAAGTACCCAGACAGAGGAGCAGAATTAAAATGAAACTGGACATGCTGAATGGTTGTGACTGTGGTGTAATGGTCAAATGAAAAACAAAGTTAACTAGACACCGCATAGTGGTAACATAATGACCCCCGCACGCACAAATGCACCAGAACTCAGAAGTTTTTATTACTAATAAATGTCATACTACTAGATGCATCCCAAAATTGTAGTGGTTTGGGTGGAGGTTTTTTTTTTGTTTGGTTGGTGGGGGGGGGGGGGGGGGTTGACCTGATGGGTAGCCCCTCATCAAAGCTAAACAACAAAAGAAATCTGAAGGTTCTATGTTTAATATTTTTGGAGCTATGACCATTTATGTATGTCCAGATACTACTTTTTCAGATAAATTGGGGGTCGGGGGGCATTGATTGGTGGGCCTGATGGACAGAGCTTCATCAGAGCTAAACAACCAAGAAAATCTTAAGCTCTCATGTTGAACAGTTTCTGAGTTATAAGCATTTTTACATGTCCAGACACCCCCACTTTGAGAGGAGCCCCCTCCTCAAATATGGAGTCTATCGTAAAACCGTTGGCTGGCGCAGTGTAGGTCAGATTCATCTACAGCCCTGCCAAATTTCATGTTGACCGGTGCAGCCATTTATGTGCTACGGTTGACCAAAAATCACTGAATGAATGAATGAATAAACAAACAAACAGTACGAAAACAATATGACTCCTGCTTACGCTTTGCGTAATAATCTTTGCTAACATGGTCCCATTAGTAGAATATGTCTCACCCTTGTGTACTTCATCTGAGGAATGCAAAGGTTTGGTTAAATCTCAGTGTCTTTTTGGGGAGAGCAATAGGCCCACTTGGCCCCTGTTCACCTGGGTTCTTTATCCATCCCCACTCACCATAAACAATGAACCATAGGATGTGTCCACCCAGGTAGAATTCAAAGACTGTACCAAGGTGTCTAGGCAACACATTCAGACGTAGGATGTTGCAGTGTAGCACTGAGCTGTTGTGGTCTCTGGACAGTTTTGTGTCTTCAACCAGTCCATGCTATGAGTAACATTAGTGTGTCTCTTAACATTAGTTGGATTGGTCCATTTCCCTCTGCGCTGCCATTTGTGTATACAGTGGTCATCTGTGGAGCCAAGAGGATGCTTCACTTGTTATCTGTCCACAAGTCTTTGTTATGATGCCACTTTACAAGCAGCCTTACTTGTCCTGCTGTTCATGCAACATTAGCATCCAACAGTAAACTTGTCTTCTGGATGTCAGTTGTGTTCAGTACCTGTTCCAGATCTCATGGCATTCTGCAGTGTTTGGTGCACAGTATCATGATCCTTCATTGGTGTTTTCTGTTTTGGAAGCATGGCTACTGGGAAGCATAGGTACCAGAGAACATGGGTACTGGGGAGCATATGTACCAAGGATCATAGGTACCAGGGAAGATAGGTACAGAGGAACATAGATACCTGAAACTTAGGTACTGGGGAGCATAGATATCAGGGAACACAGGTACACAGGAACATGGGTATTGGGGAACATAGTTATGCACCTATCCCCAGCCATTGAACCAATGGCCAGTTTTAGTCTATAGGTCATTTAGTACTGGACCGCTGAGAAATTATGAAATGTTTTCCTCAAAAAATCTGTCTACATTTTTTTAAAAAAGTGAAGATATTGGTCTTCAGGATATTGACTCAGTTGCAGTTATTGTTCTGGTGCTAGAAAAACTATGAGCAAAGTTATTTTTCCCTACTGGTCCATGGAAGGTTGTACTCAGTAAAACTGGTCCGTGATGCAAAAAGCTTGGGTAACACTGCCCCATATGACAGTGGTTGCACAATATGACCAACTTACCTCAACCCCACAATGTTCTTGTAAACACTGTCAAATACTGTTTAATGTGTCCAGCAACTCCCTGATAACACAACTGCTTCAGTCCTGATTTCACCACTTGTGTCCTCTGGTGCTCATTTTAAACATGTCAGCTCCCTGCAAATCGAATCATTTACACCTCTCCCAATGTCCTGCATGTGGTCCAAACAACATAAAGTCCTTCCTTCTGGGTGTTTAACTTGAATTCGTCTGCGAGGGCATTACCTCTTACTGTTGCTGGAAAATGACTTCCGCTCTTTCATGTTGCATAACTCATCGTTACCCTTAACTGATCTCGTACTTTATACATTTTTGTGTGGCATCCGGCCCTCCAAACCCYTCCCCCACCCACACATTCTTTGTCTCATTATGTCATTAGCAGTTATACACAGTTTGTAAGGAGATGCAAGGCAGGATAGTGAAGATCATCCCCAGGCTCAGTGAGGAGAAGCTGATTGAGGAGCTACTGGCAACTAATGATGAAATGAACACCGCCTTCACCCGTTACCATAGTTATTATTATTATTATTATTATTATTATTATTATTATTATTATTATTATTATTATTATTATTATTATTATTATTATTATTATTATTATTATTATTATTATTATCACTCATTTATTAATATTTCAGAGTATTAATTTTATTTTAGAACAACTTGTTTTCTTCTATTGATTGTTCTGTTGCTGACAGGTTTGAGAAGCGGTTAACAAATGGTCAAAGCACGGAACAAAAGGTAAAGAACTCCTTATTTTTACATGACAGCCAACAGTCTGAAACAAAAGCAATAATTAAAGAAAAGGYTGAGCGTAAGGGTTAAGGAAATATTGACTAGAATAATCCTAAATAGTTAACAGGATCTTGTAAGGCTAACTTGAAAGGTCAAAATATTCACCTAACTCTCAGACACCTGTATGTTTTCTTTCAGGAACACACTTATGTCAACCTGGCAGACTTTGATTTATCCGTCAGCCAATCAGGAGTCCCGTCCGTTAGAAGCGACAGCTCCTTCAGCCTGTCGAAAGCCGACAGTCTCTCCAGTCAGATGGCAAAACTTAGTAAGTGATTAACCCTTTGTTGGGTTTTTAATGCAGCTTGATTTTTTTTTAAGCAAGAGATGTACAAATTAGTTTCAAACCAAGGAAATAGAGAGGTATCAACCATGATAGCCTTCAACATCTAAGGACATCCTGCTGCCAAAGAAYGTTTAGATGAATTTGAAGAACTTGATGAAGACAAATCTTATTTGTATACCTCACTTGGGAGGTTGAAACCTTGGCAGCCCCTTGGAGCCAGGCCTAGATGTTCTCAGAGAGGATACATAATCTCTTCCTGGGTGAGTCCTGGGTCTTCCTGGGGCCTCCTACCAGTGGGAGGTGCCCAGATCACTTCTAAAGGCAGGAGTCCAGGAGCTGGACAGACCTGGCCAGCCTACGTGAATATAGAAGGTGAACTGTCTGGTAGAGCCTCCTATTCACAAGATGTTCAACTCACACCTCATGAGCTTACTTTCCTGCACATCCTGAGGGATGCCGGGGACATGGAGTCCATGTTCAGGGCTTCTATTGCAGATGCACCTTGGTCAGAAGCTCGTTGGTGCTTGTTGTGATGGGGTACACCAGTGGTGACAGAGGCCGTCAAGCTGAAGAAGGAGGCTGTCCCTGAAGGGTACAGCCTTTGAATCATGTTTATAATGTTTTATTGTATGCTGTTGTGTCTTTGATTTATGTGTWTGACTGTTTATATTACTAATATTACTTAATATTACTTACTTTTATTATACATTTTGGGCACATTTTAGATATGTTTATAAAAGTCCATCTAGGGTCAAGTGCTGCAAATTAGTTCATGCTGTGTGTCTGTCCCTATCAAATAAACTTAATAACTAGATACCGCATGGCGGTAACATAATGACCCCCGCACGCACAAATGCACCAGAACTCAGAAGTCTTT
>NW_013952455.1:2298927-2310800 GCF_001266775.1 Austrofundulus limnaeus | reverse complement strand
AAAGAAAATCTGAAGCTCCTATGCTTAGTAGTTTTTGAGCAATAACCCTTTTTGTATGTCCAGATTCCCCTTTTTCAGATAAATTAGGGGTCCAGGGGGGTGAGGGGCACTGATTGGTGGGCCTGATGGATAGAGCTTCATCAGAGCTAAACAACAAAAGACGTTTGAAGCTCCAATGTTGAACATTTTCTGAGTTATAAGCATTTTTGCATGTCCTGACACCCCGTCTTTGAAAGGAGCCCCCCTCCTCAAATATGGGGTCTGTCATAAAACCGTTGGCTGGCGCAGTGTAGGTCAGACTCATCTACAGCCCTGCCAAATTTCATGTTGATTGGTGCAGCTGTTTTTGTGCTACAGTTGACCAAAAATCTCTGGAGAAAAAAAACAGTACGAAAACAATATGACTCCTGCTTACGCTTCGCGTGTGGGGGTCGTAATAATAATAAGACTCCTGAAGCAACCAGCAGGTACAGGATGAGCTGCTGCTTCTGTGGTTGTGGAAGCAAAAACTCAAACATGGGACAAATGCAAAGAGGTCATGGAGAAGGATTGCTGGTTGGTCCCAAAGAGGTTCCTGCAAACCTTTCAATGAATCATTTACTGTATTTACTCTTTAGAAAAAAGGATGCCAGATCTCAGTAACAGTTTACCATTTTGCCCCATTCCACCTTGTTTCAGATCCAAAGATGGCAGCAGCAGTCCTGGACCATGTTCTATTTTATCTGCTTTTATTATAGAATGCAACAAAGAACTGAGTCAAACCTCTGAAACTCCTTCAGCATAAACAGTGATTACCATGACTGTTCATATCATGTGAGATCATGTACGATCAGTATGCTGCAATAAAAAAACTGTTTTTTTGCAGGTACAAGTGAATCAGATGACGTGTTATCACAGAAAGTAAACGTCTTAACTCACCAAGGAAGGAGGTAATAAAAGATTAAGGTGCAGTTTTTTGACTTTGAGGAGATTTTTAGAAAAGATTTAAAATATTCTTAAAGCAAAGCTGCTTCTTAAAGTACCTGTGACATATATATCCTTCAAATACAAAAACGTTTTATACTTAAGAAAATTGGCATAAAATACATGATTTTACCTATTTTGTCACATAACTGGCCTATTTTCGTTTAGATTTGGTTCAGCCAAAGTGAAACAGGAAGTGACATCAAAGGGGAACTCTAATAAAATAAACGCTGGTCTTTGTTTATTAAAACAAAGTTATTTAAACTTTAACTCTTCTTTATCTCTCTTTGATAGTGACTCAAAATAATCTAAAAAAACATCAGATTCTTCTCTACAGTCTGTGTTGTTAGCTGTTGTAGCAATGCTCTGTTCACATGCAGACATTCCCCTTTGACATCACTTCCTGTTACTTCACATGCAAATATCTCAACAACTGTTCATCTCGGGCGTGAAAATTGTTTTGCAATATGTTATCAATGCTATGTTATCAAAAATGCATTCATGTGTTTATTACAAAAATTTAATGTCACAGGCACTTTAAGCTAATTATGGGAACATAATTTCACATAGTAACTAATAATCAGTCATAAAAGTTGATTTGTTGTGGTTTGGTTGCATTTCTGAAACTTGTGTAGATCTCACTTTTTGTGTATGTTTTTTGTTTTTAAATCAAAGTATAAAACTTGTGTTTCAGTTTTAAGAAGGAAGCCTCAGTGGACGGTCTGGCTCAAGCTCAGGWTGACACTTTACAAAACACTGGAATGGTAAGCATTACATCATTTGTGCAGGGGTGTTGAAAGTATTCACATTCATTACTTAAGTACAGTAGAAGTATAGATACTAGGGTTTAAAAATACATTTTTGGAAGTAGAAGTATCAACTCAAACTTTTTACTCCAAGTAAAAGTATAAAAGTACTGGTTTTAAAACTACTTAAAGTATRAAAGCAAAAGTAATGAGCACTTTTAAAAAAGCCATTAACGATAAAAGCTTTGTGGACTTGGAGAAGGTGTTCGACCGTGTCCCTCGGGGACTCCTGTGGGAGGTACTCCGGGAGTATGGGGTACCAGGCCCGTTGATAYGRGCTGTTAGGTCCCTGTATGACTGGTGCCAGAGCTTGGTCCGCATTGCCGGTAGTAAGTCGAACTCGTTTCCGGTGAGAGTTGGACTCCGCCAGTGTTGCTCTTTGTCACCGATTCTGTTCATAACTTTTATGGACAGAATTTCTAGGTGCAGCCAAGGTGTTGAGGAGATCCTTTGTGGTGACCTTAGCATCTCAGCTTTTTGCAGATGATGTGGTCCTATTGGCTTCATCAGATCATGATCTCCAGCTCTCATGGGAGCTGTTCGCAGCCGAGTTTGAAGCGGCCGGGATGAGGATCAGCGCCTCAAAAGCCGAGACCATGGTCTTGAGCCAGAAAAGGGTAGGGTGCCTTCTCTGGGTCGGGGAGGAAGTCCTGCCCCAAGTGGAGGAGTTTAAATATCTCGGGGTCTTGTTCACGAATGAGGGAAGAATGGAGCGGGAGATCGACAGGCAGATTGGTGCTGCGTCTGCAGTGATGTGGGCGTTGTACCGGTCTGTCGTGGTGAAGCGAGAGCTGAGCCAGAAGGCAAAGCTCTCTGTTTACCAATCGGTCTTCGTTCCTACCCTCATCTATGGTCACGAGCTTTGGATAGTGACCGAAAGAACGAGATCGTGGATACAAGCCACCGAAATGAGTTTCCTCCGCAGGGTGTCTGGGCTCTCCCTTAGAGATAAGGTTAGAAGCTCAGTCATCTGGGAGGGGCTCAGAGTAGAGCCGATGCTCCTCCACATCGAGAGGAGCCAGTTGAGGTGGCTCGGGCATCTGGTTAGGATGCCTCCTGGACACCTCCCTGGTGAGGTGTTTCGGGCACGTCCCACYGGGAGGAGACCCAGAGGAAGACCCAGGACACACTGGAGGGACTATGTTTCTCAGCTGGCCTGGGAACGCCTTGGGATTCCCCCTGATGAGCTGGCCCAAGTAGCTGTGTGAAACTGACACCCCACCCACACAAAAAATCCAAACAAGTAAGCGGATTGGTTAGTGCTTCGTTTGTGCAGGTTTGTGCAGCTAAAACGAGCGTTTGTGCTGTTGTAGTTTTTGAGATATTAAGCATTATGTCTTTAGCTCATTATGACGTCACCATCCCCCCAGCAACCTCCGAAATTAACCAAAACAGTATACTTTTTTTGGGCTTTGTTTGTGCAGCTTAGTGCAGTAGAAATGAGCGTTTGTGCTGTTACAGTTTTTGAGATATTACAAGTTTTTACTTTAACGCGATGACATCATCGTCCCCCCAGCACGCTCCGAAATAGTGACGTCATCGGCCGAAATTATAACTGCTAATATCTCGAAAACAAAAGCTGCACAAACGACAGTTTTTACTGCACAAACCTGCACAAACGGAGCACTAACGACCTAGCCCACTTTGGTTAGGTTTTGGAGCGATATGGGGTGATGGTTAACTCTGGATGACCAAAAAAAATAATATTTAATATCTCGGAAACCAAAACGGCACAAACGACACTTTGAACGGCACAAACCTGCACAAACGGAGCACTAACGATTCTGACTATTTGATGGATTTTTTGACGTGGGTGGGGTGTCAGCTTCACACAGCTGGCCCAAGTGTCTGGAGAGAGGGAAGTCTGGGTCTCTCTGCTCAGGATGCTGCCCTCGCGACCCAGCCCCAGATGAGAAGAAGAAAACAAAACCTGTTGTAAAAGTGTTTTTAATAAAAATCTGGACAAGTTTGTCAGAGGAAAATGGTGGTCAGTTCTCATGGCTAGGGGCGTGTCACTTGCAGATTAATTTCAGTTGTCAGTTGGTGGTTTGATTGACGGGTCATATTGTGTCAATCACATTTTTGTCCATGTTCATGGTAGCAGGCAATAAATAATGGATCTTACTGATAATTAAACAAATGTGGTCCTTTTGTATTAGTCTTTTCTTTTAAATGACTGTGTGTTTGTGTGTGTGTGTTCGTTTGTGTGTGTGTACAAAGGGTGAAAGTCCAGCTTCCTCCCGCAGCTCCTCACCAAAGTTAGATTGGATGATTAAAAGGGGAATGGTGGGTCTCACTTCAGAGTAAACGTGTCCAAGCATCACCTCAACTGCTCGACCTGTTCCTCACGCTGTGATCTGGGTTGTTTTTGCTTGGATTTCTTTTGGAGTTTAGTGGTTGCAGATAAATCGCAGTGGTCTGCATGCTGGTTTGGGAATATCAGAGCATGTTTGGTTTGTTTTCATGTGACGTTGTTGGCATACGAAATATTCTCTGCACTTACTTTTTCTGTGGCAACGTGATTTGGGCGGAGATTTATGCTTGTTTGTTTTTGCTGTTTTGGTGGCATGTTGTTATTAGTATTTTTATTGTTTAACTTCAATAACCAAGCCTTGCATTTGTTTAGATTCCCATCACTCAATCGAATGTCATGGATGACATTGAGAAATGGCTTGCTTTGGATGATGAGGTAAGTGGATTACTAGAGGGATTTTAATAATCACATTATTCATTATTCAGGTTCAGGTTAATGTTACTCTGTAAGCTAGCAGGTATCAAAGTTTACAATTAAAGTTCAACATCTGATTTCCAGATAAGGTCAAAGGTTCAGARCAACTATCATATAACTAATTATTTTTTCTCAAATTTGGTTACAACTATACTAAATTGTGCTGTTTGCCTTCAGTTGTTTGTGAACCTAACCTGCTCTCTAACATTTGACTTTAAAACTTGATGTGTTCAGAATTTTTACCTAGAAAGTGACAAACCTAATTACTTTTTTGCCTTTTTGTTTTCACACAAGGATAAATAAATATTAAATAAACTGGTAAATTTTGATAAAGACACAGACAGAGGACACTGGTCTCACTCAGGTCTGCAGAAATGCACTTGAACACGTTTTAGCCATTAGCTCAGAGGTCCACAACCCTGCTCTTCTGGGCCCAGATGGCCTAGATGCACTTATTTGTCAGTAAATCACATATTACACAACCACACTGGTGCCAGATTTGAGAAATATTTCTTTAATTATTTAAACCTTGACTACATTCAACAACATTCACAACTACACACATAAATTTACATAAACTAAAATGTTTTTGTTTGTTTCATGTGATGCAGTACGAGGACTTTGAGGACTCAGATGGTGTGACCAGTGAAGGTGAAGATGTTTACATTTTGTTAGAATAACTAACTTTATTCTTCCATCTTTTTAAGTAGGGTGCATGTTCATGATTTATTTTATGAAACTGGTAAATAAAATTAAAAAAAAACTTTGTGTGCTGTAAGCTAAGTATACAGTTGACCAGCAGATGGCGGTAGAGACATCACTGAATGTAAGGTGCTTCTTGTGCTCTTTTGCTTCTCAAATCTGGTTCTACACACATTCTTTCCTTATTTTGTTGGGTTTTTGTTTCAGGGTACTGCCAGCCTCGCAGAAGAAAAAACTCTGCTCTGAACCCTAATCTTGTTAAATAATGACGTTTTTTTATACTTCAACATCTATATAAAAAAACATCACTAAAGCACAGATACTCAGAGGGTTGATTTTAACTCCTGCAGATATGAACTGATTTTCATTCAGTTCCTGATTTGTTCAGATTTTTGTCTCTATTTTAAATCTGTACAGTAACTGACCTCTAAATGCCTTAAAACTAAATCCTGTTTGTGTCTCTCCGCAGAGTTTGACCGTTTTTTGGCAGAAAGAGCAAAAGCAGCCGAGCGCCTGCCGTCTCTGCGAGCCTCTTCACAAGACCTCCACTCCTCTGAGTCCTAATCTGATAAACCTGACGAACTAACACAACTCACGAAGCCCTGGCACCGTTGGCTTTGATGTTGATGGACGGTCGAGCAGAACATGTGTCCAAATCGCATCTTGTAATAGAGGAACCACCTTATACCTGTTTGTGTAATCTGTACTAGAGAGGAAAGATATTTTTAACTGGAAGAAAATGAGAGTATCTGCTGAAGGACAGATGTTTTTATCTGACAGTAGTACGAGGGTATGTATGTGAACAAACTTTTGCACATTTTATATGGCTACATTCCTGCTGTAGAAGGAAAAAAAGAATATTGTTACAACTTTGCAACTTTTCTTATGTGTTACACTGCTGTTAATGTGTATATATGTTGGTAATGTGAAATGTAAAAGAAAAAGGCACAAGATTCACTGTAAGAGAAGCTCAGATGTAACAYACTGTAAGAGTTTACGTTCATATTGTTTGATGTGGAAGAAAGACTATTTTTACTTCCAAGTCTCCCATTTAAAGTGTTTTACTTGAAGTTTGATAGAAAGTCATGACAAGCTGCTCTCAAATATTAAACTATTAACTGTAAAGCTTAAAATTTCTTCAAATGTGTTTTGAACTTCTTGCTATGAGACGACGTGATTCACAACGCTGCAATCGCTATCGCATCCCGTGTGTCAGGTTTCACCCTGGTTGCGATGACAGCCGTTAATCGCTGTAGTTTGTCGCCTCCCGTGTGGAGCCCTTCACCAGGGGAGGAGCCACAGACAAATCTTTGGCCACCCTGCTGTGCACACCCCTTCCACAGTGAAACAACCTTTAGGGGTGTAATAATCCTCCTGAACAGTTGGTGGCAGTGTTTAACAGTTTGAAAYATCACCAAGCTCAAAGAAGTGACAAAAAAGTTATTGTTTCCTTTATATACAGAACATATACCCATGTAATCTGACTTATGGTGACAAATGTTTTTATTGTTTTGTCATCATAACAGTCATTTTATGTTATGAAGGCTGCATAATGCTCTGTCCCTTTTGGTTATGAGTAGACTTATCACTAAACCAGAAAAAGTGAAATGCCCCTTTAAATTCACTGTTGGTGATTATCGATATTGCACCTGTTCATTGGGTAAAGTTATTAATATTAGTTTTAAACATGCAGTTGAAGGTCATCATGATTTGGCACAATGACGTGTTAAAATTAAAAATAAATCAATAAACAATATAAAAGTAAAAGGCACCCCTAAAGTCATTTGATATGATAAATGTGACACATTAATTAACCTTATCTCAGCTGTAGCAGTGAGTTTAAAAACGGCATAATGAAACTAGTTTAATGTCTGAAATTATTATTAAATCAAGTGTTTATTTATGTAGGTAAACTTGTGTTTAACAGCCTGGTAAAATACACAAGAATGCAGGGAAAGGCATCTATTTCATTCAAAATTTTCTGGGAGAGGACCCCCAGACCCCCCACCAGTCTGTCCCCTCACTTTTAAAATGGTTCAGACACCCATGTTTATAAGGTCACTACCTGTATACGGACATAAGGAAATGACCAAAACACAAAGATCTGCAGAAACTTTCAAGTAAAAATATTGTGTAATTTTCCTGGCCACCCCTGAGTGAGTAGTGGTCCCCGTATGGCCACCCCTGTGTGAGTAGTGGTCCCCGTATGGCCACCCCTGTGTGAGTAGTGGTCCCCGTATGGCCACCCCTGTGTGAGTAGTGGTCCCCGTATGGCCACCCCTGAGTGAGTAGTGGTCCCCGTATGGCCACCCCTGAGAAAAATGTCTGGCTCCGCCCCTGCCCTTCACTAGTCGATCGCGAGACTTGTAGAACGCAGCATTACGTTCCAGCCTTGAAAGCAATTAGGTATAGTTACCTTATATAAATAAATATATAAGTAAATATACCTCATTGCTTGAAAGCCCCCCCCCCCCACACACACACACACACACACCAGTTCCCAGGGTTCATTCAGTCTTGCGAGTTTTGTGTGTGGTGACACAGCACTCAGATCTCACGAGACTTTAGGTTCACATGTTCAAAACAAAGCGGAGTAGTAGGAGAGTTGTTGGTTACTAGTGTGGAAAAACATGGACGAAAAACGAGTGAACAAGCAAAGGAAATTTTATTATTTTCACCCGGAGTGGGAGGGAGGAGTACTTTTTTGTTTTTTCTAATTTGAAGTCTATTTGCCTCAGTAATAATTCGAGCGCTGCCTTATCCAAAAAGGGTAACTTGGAGCGGCATTTCAAGACGGTGCACAAACGGTACGAGACGGATTTCCCCTCCAAAAAGTTCTTTATGGACTCAGAAAGTGCAAGAGCTGAAAAACCATCTTGCAGCACAGCAGTCGTTTTTCACTCGGCCCAGCACAAAAGGTAAGGCTGCTGTGGCTACTCTGAAAAATGATTGAGCAAATACCGCACCAAATTTTGTATTAAAAATCTACGAAATGGACATTATGTTGGCTAATATAAACTGTGACAGTCTTGAATTTGGTGTAGGTGAATAAATCATTAGTTTTCGTAGTTTCATCCAATGAAGTAGTCAGTACCTACTCAGTTATTCGTCCAATCAGAAGTTTTAAAYCTCTGTTGCTATTATGACGGGGAGCACGATCAGTTCTGATTGGTGGAGATTACTTCACTAATGATTATTCTGATTGGACGAAATGCACCAATGGTCAGAAGTCTGATTGGTCCTTAGGACTTACGCCCTTTTTTTGTGTACGTGACGCAAACACGCTAACTCACTCGTGCCGATCCACGACTAAAAAAAGAAACTATTTTCGCCGTCATGTCTCTCGGAAWAACAGCCCGGAGTTTGATAAGACCGGTCCGCGGGTTCCTGGTGACTTCGGACTCGGTTCCGAAACGAAGCTTCGCGGCTGTCGCTGAAGCCAGAGCGCTGCTGGAGCACGAGCTGGACACGATCCGAACCGCAGGGACGTGGAAGGCGGAGAGGATCATCACCTCCAAACAGGGTCCTCAAATCAGTGTGCAAGGCAGCCGTGGCAGTGAGTTCATCCACTCTGTGGTTACACCACGACAGAGGAGAAACCGTGTGCTAAATTAAACATTAAAGTCTGAATCACTGTGGACAAAACTTCTTTTAATTAAGTAATATAATGTGAATATGTGTGGTGAAGTTTAAACAGACTAAAAGTGTCAAAACTGTCAGGATTAAACATCAGAATAAACAGTTATCTAGTGTGCATTAACCTGCAAGTAACATCTAAACGCTGCAGCTGTCTGAAGAAACWCTTATTTTAATATTGTCACGTGGCTTTCTGTTTAATGGACAACTTTTATATTTCTTACATTGTTTCTTTGTGACAGCTTTTAAAAGACAGATTTTTATCTCTTATATAAATGTAACAGAACATTTCCCACCTCCTGCACCAGTAAACTGAATAAAATATGTAAATATAAATAATGTAGGACATATTATGCTATTTGTTTATATTGATGCATATTATTACCAGTTCATTATCACCTGCCTCCGTAGGTAATAGGCAGTAATGTTGTCTGTTAGCAAAATATTCCATTCACCATTGGGTGGGTTTCAATAAAATGTGCTGAATCTAATTATTAGTACATCTACAACTCATTATAAAGTCAGCAAGTTAAGATGGCTGCTCAGCTGTCCTTGAGAAACAAAAATGCTCAACTCAGCCCATTATAGAGGGACTGGTGTAAAATTTGTTTCAGTAAAATTTAAAATTGTAATGAAATTCTTGGAAAGTAATCATCAGGTGGATATGTATACAACTAATTACTTATGGAGTCAACTTGATTCATTAAGGCCAACACTTCTGATCAACTAGCACTACTTTTGAGCTAAAGTTTGTTGTGGAAGTAGCTGAGAGTCATTACCAGCACATGCTTTGAGCACCGACACAAGGTCTCACATTAACACAGATTGTGTATAACGGTAGAGTTTCCGTTATATTATGCAAGGAGGGCGCCCCGCCCTGTTAACAGAACCACAGGACCCCCACACCCTCCYCAGTCTGACCAGCACCCTGCCAATAGCAGTAATGTAAGGGAAACACTGATAACTGTGTTTTAAGGTTTGAACAAAACGACTGCAACTCYATCCTGTATAAAAGGATGCAGAGTTCTGTTTTATTTTATTTTTTTGTCTGTTTGCTAAAAGACTGGAGTTGCTTTCTCTTTTTATGGTCTTACTGTTTTTTGGGGGGTTTTTTTGGGTTATTTTTAAAGCAGGACAAAAACTTGAATTAAAAAGAATAATACTATTTTTTGTGCGTCTCAGCTACACTGAATTTCTGTGCCAACAACTACCTGGGCCTGTCCAGCCACCCAGAGGTGGTGCAGGCAGGAATCGACGCTCTGAAGTCCCACGGTGCCGGACTGAGCTCTGTCCGATTCATCTGTGGGACACAGGCAAGACCCTTTTAAAACTACATTTCAACTCAGAACTGCTAAAGCTGTAGCACTGGTCAAGTTTCCTTTGCTACGCGTTCTTGTTTTTGCAGGATCTGCATAAAAATCTGGAGCAGAAACTTGCAGAGTTTCACGAGCGAGAGGACTGCATCCTYTACGCCAGCTGTTTCGACGCAAACGCCGGGTTGTTCGAAGTACGGCGACGTCTCCGCTCCGCAAAAATGCCTTTGTGTTTTAATGTGAGAGGAGCATTAAACGTCTTTCATGGTAGGTGCTGCTGGGCCCGGATGACGCGGTTCTGTCGGACGAGCTCAACCAYGCCTCCATCATTGACGGGATYCGCCTGTGTCGAGCAAAGAGGCTGCGCTACAAACACATGGACCTSAAGGATCTGGAGGACAAGCTCCGAGAGGCTCAGGTGAGTGGCTGCTCTGGTGCAAAATCTTTTCTGAACCACTGAGGGTTCGTTTTGGTGAARTTGCTGTGGTTTCCTCCTCAGTCCTCTCGCATGCGTCTAGTAGTGACTGATGGGGTTTTTTCCATGGACGGAGATGTGGCCCCCCTGCCTGGGATCTGTGACCTCGCAGAACAGTACGGGGCCATGGTTTTCATAGACCAGTGTCACGCCACTGGTTTCCTGGGAGCCAGAGGCAGGTATAAGATCTACGTTTAACTTTTTTTTTTTCTTAGAATTTTTTACACGTAGCAGCTCCTCTTAGTCAGTAAAATTAGCTGCCTCACTCTGATGTTGATGCCTGAAGTTTAAACAGATTTTCCTTGTGTGTAGAACATAGTGATTACATGAACTTTTAAATGATTGATTAATTAATTAGTTAATTAATTAGGTAATTTATTAGGACAGTGCACATTAATCAACATTACCACAATACTGTACATGGCAGTGTAAATATGCAAGAGTTAGCACAGCAGCTAAATTTCATCCCTGGTCCACAAGTAAGCACAAAACAGAACACCTCACTATACAATTCATATAACAGTACAAAAAAAACTAACAGATTAAAAAAAGATAGATAGATAGATAGATAGATAGATAGATAGATAGATAGATAGATAGATAGATAGATAGATAGATAGATAGATAGATAGATAAAAAAGAAAATTGAAAACGAGAAGGGAAAAAACACACTCAGCAATAGGTAATGGAAGACATTATGAATGACTGATTTGCTTTCAATGCTTAAGCTTCTTTTTAAAATTGGAATAGTTTYCACTGTCTCTGATATATGTTGGCAAACTATTCGATGAATGTGCACTTCTGATGGATGCCACCTTCTGGCTAAACTGAATTCTGTGCCTCAATATATTACAGTCTCCTCTAGTTTTATGATGACTTCAGTCAAGAAACCTTTGTAATAAAGTTTTTTGAATAAATCATTGTAATAAAGCTGTGTTTGATTAAAGTCATGTTTTGTCTGATGTGGAACAGAGGAACAGACGAGCTGCTGGGAGTGATGGACAGAGTTCATATTGTGAACTCCACTCTGGGGAAAGCTCTGGGAGGAGCAGCTGGTACGTTTCTCTCTGATGTTCAGCTAAAACAGAGGTCCTCCCTACAAGTACACAGTGCTCCCAGACATTTGAAAAAGCTAAAACATTAACTTTATTATAATCAAATGCAATAAACAATCCAGGAAATAGTTGGGGTGTAAGAAAATATCGATACACTGAAATATCGCAATATTTCATTTCCCGATACTGTATCGA
>NW_013952455.1:2296446-2298917 GCF_001266775.1 Austrofundulus limnaeus | reverse complement strand
ATTTTATTTTATTTTATTTTAATTTTTAAAAAAATCTCCTTCGTCTTGAAACTTTTTGCTGCTTATCAAATAACTTTGAGCCTCGGTCAGAAATAAAAAGACGGGAGGGTTTTATATTTCTGTCCCAAGAGGAGGAGGAAACAAATGGTGGACTGAGGTTTTTTCTATGTTTTTTTTCCCCCACTAGACGTTTCCTCCTCACGACGCGACTCTCATCAAATCAGACCGTCATTTAAAAACACTAAATGTGGCATATACTTTTTATCATTACTTCGGATCTACTTGGCCTAACACCACAATTTAAAAACTGGTTTAAAGTTCAAAGTCTCTACTTTTCACTCGAGGGCCTCGGAGAGGGCGGCTCTTTACTGGTAGATCTTTTTCCTTCCTAAACTTTATTTAGGTCAGCCAGCATTGTCAACACTCTGCGGGTGAGGTAAATGGCTCCGCGACATGGCCAGAGACACAGAAACGCGACACAACGAATCAGTAATGAAATTCATTGCCACTGCTTTTAATAATCAATTTTTATTGATTTGTTGCAGCCCTAAAGGCGTCAGCAATCCACTTTGTTTCTGGCACAGCTCAGACTAGCCGTTTGCTTGTCAGAACTTGAAAAACTAAACTCTTTATCTGAAGTGAGATTGCTACAGAGCTATCTACAGCAGGTGAGATAATAACTGTTTGCAAAGTTCCCACAGAACCTAACTTAAAAAAATACTGAACTGTCACTTAAAGAGAAGCTGAGTCAGCAACAATAGGCTAACCCAGTGGTGTCCAGACTTTTTGGTATGTGGGCCAAAATTGTCAAGTTGTACAGAAAGTACTCGTACACTTTTTGATTTAAAAATAAATAAATAAAGTTGATATATAAAATTATATATTTAAAACATTTTAAACCTTCAGCTTTAAATAGTTACCTCTAAAAGTTGCAACAATCTACCTTAGTTTCTTAAGCATGTGGGCCAAAAGTATACCATTGTTCAACTGCCGTTGTAGAGCACAGAATGTCCCTCCAAGGGCTGCAAATGGCCCGTAAGCCATATTTTTGCCCCCCTATACTAACCTGTTCTTAGTTATGTTTGTTTTCATAGAACTGAAGTATGTGATTGTGAGTAAAAGAGAGTTTTTAATGCTTTTCAACCAGATTCCGTAACAAGATGACGCAGGCCGGCTTCACCATCGCAGGCTCGGCCCACCCCATCTGTCCCGTGATGCTGGGCGACGCGCGGCTCGCCTCTCTGATGGCCGACGACATGCTGAAGCTCGGTGAGACGCCAGCATCTCAAGTTTTATTGTTGGGAAAAAAAATAAAGAAAATGCTTCCATTTATGCAAATTATTAGCCTTGAATGAAAGATTTTCCAGCAAATTCTAGCTTTTTTTTTCCCTCAGGAATCTATGTGATTGGATTCTCATACCCAGTGGTACCAAAGGGCAAAGCCAGAATCCGCGTTCAGATCTCRGCTGCGCACACCGACGAGGACATCGATCGGTGTGTGGAGGCTTTTATCCAGACTGGCAGAAAGCACGGAGTCATTTCCTGAACGAGATGCGGGAGCAGGAAGGATTGAGCACAGCACCTGACACATCAGGAACCCCGGTACTCAAACACTGTGACTGATGCAGAAGGAAATCTTAGTTAACATTTAGAGGTCAAAGGAAATAAATCCTATTTTTGTTCATTCTTGGATTAAAAAAAACGTGCTCTTTGCTAACGTGTAGGTGTTTGAATTTGAAAAAAGGCTAAATTTCCACATTTGCTTTACTAAATCTTAGGAAAAAAAATTCTTGAATCCACAAATGTGATTTTTTAAACATTGTCAAAGCAGCAATGAGGTTTAGTGTTGCTTTGACTAATAATGTTACATTACTTGAGTTTATAGAAAAACAATAAACATCTTTTAAATCAAAAACCACGGGTCTATATTTGTTTTGTTTATGTCAGAGTTTTAATGAAGGAAAACAAAGACCTGTCTTTAGAAATATATTTTCYGCAAATTAAAATATCAGGTACATTTTGAATGTGATCATAAAACTCTTCATTGTTCATTGTTGAGGTTTTGTAAATCATCCACAAGTTTTAATTGTCAAATTTTATGGTTTATTGCCTGATCCTCTAAGACTACATTGAAAACTGTATTGTCGTTTAGAAACCAAAACAAGAGGTGAAAATACATCACCACATTTCCTTTTTCTTTTCTTTTTTTATTGCCTGGTTTTTAATCTTTGCCAATAACTAGTGCAGTCAACTGTTCCTCTTCCTCTCACAAGAATGGCTCTAAGTCAGTCAGTTGTACACATTTGGAGCTGAATTTTAATGTGGTAGTACCTGAGAGTCGTTCACAACACATACTTTGAGCACTACACATCTAGCAAAGAATGTTCTTACCAGTGGTAGACAGTAATGTAGTACATTTACTTGAGTACTGTACTTAAGTACATTTTTTGAGTATCTTTACTCGAGTAATT
>NW_013952455.1:2277797-2294205 GCF_001266775.1 Austrofundulus limnaeus | reverse complement strand
CATATATATATGTGTGTGTTTGTCATTTGTGCATATACTAGCAGTTTGCACACATTGGAATTCTTGTGCGGGCATCTCTCTTAGTCAGTATAGATGATAGTACAGTAATGATAGGAAAAACATAAGATCTAGGAAAACAGTATAAGAACAATTTAAAAAAAGGAAAATAACTATATTTAGACATAAGCACACTAAAAAAGAATAAAAAATTTAAAAGATGCATTTCAGCACAGTAGAGGATGTGGCACAATAGTACAATCAGTGTGTCAAATGTAGGACCTGTATGCAACTTAGCAGCACTTCACATTTCTTAGGGATGAATGAATAAATTATATTGCACCCAGTGGGACATGAGGCAGGACATTCAGTAACTCCTCCCTGCCATCAGTCTGACTGTGGCAGGGAAGAAGCTTTTCATAAATCGAGTCTTATGTGTGATGATACTGTCCGCTCTGCTGTGTCTCATGTTGTACGTGCAGTGTTTGAGTCTAAGCAAAGAGTGGGCTGGGTCTCCGCTGATCCCCTCTGCTCTTCTCTGGCAGCGCTGCACATACAGGGATTCCATGGATGGAAGTTTGGTCCCAACAATCCCCTCCGCAGTCTTAATGACTCTTTGCAGAGCCTTCCTCTCTGCCTGAGTGGTGTTCCTGTACCAGACGGTAATGTTCGTGGTGAGGATGTTCTCTGTTAGTCCTCTGTAGGCCTGGGTGAGAGGGCGGCTGCTCAGACCAGCTTTCCTGAGCCATCTAATGAAATAAAGCCTTCTTTGTGCTTTTTTCACTGTGGCTTCAGTGTTAAGAGCCCAGCTCAGGTCTGATGTAAACTGCAGTCCTAGAAATCTGTGGCTGTCCAGTCTCTCCACCTCGGTCCCTCTGATGAAAAGAGGCTGTAGAGGGGGAGGATTCTTCCTAAAGTCCAGGATAATTTCCTTGGTCTTGTCTGTGTTCAAGATGAGGTCGTTTTTCTCTCCATAGACAAGGATGTTGTTTACCAGGGACCTGTATCCTGACTCAACTCCTTCTTTGATGAGTGGTGTCGTCAGCATATTTGATGATGGGCGTGTTGTCCTGGGTGGATACACAGTCATATGTGTACAGTGTGAAGAGTTTGGGGCCGAGGCAGCAGCCTTGTGGGGATCCTGTGCTGACAGTGAGCTCAGAGGACACTCGTCCTCCCATCCTCACCACCTGTGGTCTTTCTGTCAGGAAATCCAAAATCCAGTTGCAGGTGTGAGTTGGGATACCAAGGTCTGCCAGCTTCCCAGTCAGTTTGCCCGGCCGAATGGTGTTAAATGCTGAACTGTAGTCTAGGAAAAGCATCCTGGCGTACGTCTTGTTGCTGTCCAGGTGCTGCAGGACGTGGTGGAGGGCTACCGCTACTGCGTCGTCCACTGAGCGGTTGGTGTGGTAGGCAAACTGGAGTGGATTGTTGTTTATTGTTTTATTTGGATCCCCATTAGCTTCCAAGGCAGTGGTTGCTAATCTTCCTGGGGTCCATAAAATCAAAAATCAAAATGCAAAAATGCAGTTAACAATACATATAATTAAAATGTACATATTCATTTCCATAGATTATAAAAGCTATAAGAGCATCATAACACCAGCCACCTAATACATCCAAATAAGCAAGTGCAGTCTGCAAAACACCTCATCCCTCAAAACAAATATAACAACATATGTAATACCTTCAATACAATAATTTCTGTCTTATAGCTTTCTTAAAAATGATTGGATTTTGAATTTCCCTAACACTAGTTGGGAGTAAATTCCACTCTGAAGCCCCTCTATACAGAATTGTTTTCCTCGTAAAGTTACTTCTAGGGCTTGGAACTATAACCATATTGTTGCTGACAGAGCCTGTTCCATGCTCATGACAATGTCCACTAAATAATAGTCTTTCTTTAAAATAATGTGTATTATTAATCATTACCTTATGCATAAACAGTAGAACACTGTATTTTGTTTTTGCTTCGATAGTTAGCCAAGACAACTTAAGATGCATCTCATGCACATTTGTGCGGAAAGAACAGTTCAAAACTACTCTGGCTGCCCTATTCTGCGCTATTTGAAGTTTTCTAGAGATTTCTGGGATGCACTGGACCAAACTACAGGACAGTACTGTAAATGAGTTAAAACATGACTTTGAACAACATTTTCCATGGCAGCAGTTGGACAATATGCAGAACATTTTCTTGACATTACAATTCCCCTGGCCATCATACCGACCATATGGTCAATTTGATCTGACCAGGACAATAAGCTGTCTAATTTGATACCCAGCAATTTGAATTTGTTGACCTGCTCTACCTTGGTACCCTCAATTTGCAGATTAAGTGAGGTCAAATTTTGCAACATGTATCTACTGCAAAATGTCATGCATTTAGTTTTGGAAATATTTAATACCAGTTTGTTCTTTTTCACCCAGTCCACCACTGTGTTAGATCTACAGTATCCGGCACTGTGTTGTTGATGTGTTTCTCTAGACACTTCATGGCGACCGGTGTGAGTGCCACTGGCCTGAAAAGTCATTTAGGGTGTGTGTGTGTGTGTGTGTCTGTTTTTTTCGGGACTGGTATGATAACGGAGGATTTGAAAATTTGAGGGACCACAGCCTGGGATAGTGCCAGGTTGAAAATGTCCGTGTACACACACCAGCCACTTGTTCCCCACATGCCTCTGTCGCCCCTCCTTCTCTTGTATTTTTCGCGCCACCACAGCTCGTACGCTCCACCTTCACGGTGACGACACGCTTCGCCGACCAATAGAAAGAAGCRTGGTTCGTTTGAGCCAATCAGAAGACAGCCGGGGAACAGCGGCTCGCGGGAAGCAGACAGGAAGCTGCTTAGTTTTTGCCGCGAAACACACGGTCTGTGCAAGCCTTTTGTCTCGGGAGCTTTAGGTCCAGTTTGGATTTTTCTTTTTGTCAGAAGACAAGCTAGGGTGTTTGATTTTAACACTKTGCTGCAGCATGTCTGGCTTCGACGACCCGGGAGTGTATTACAGCGACAGCTTCGGAGCTGGAGAGGGGCCCGGCGGGGATGAAGGCGGACACAAACGGGTCCAAATCCAGAAGCGGTTCCGTGAGTTCCTCCGGCAGTTCAGGGTGGGAACAGACCGGACCGGCTTCACTTATAAATACAGGTGGGTAACGCATAACTACAGAGAGGGAACTACATGTGGGAAGGAATTGATTGAAAAATAGTCCCTTTTGGCTTTGTTTGAAAAAAAAAAAAAAAACGCTGTAAATGACAGGCCTCTGAGCCTGAAAGTTACCATGTTGTTTTCTTCAATCACTTCTCTTAATATAAAAAAAACTTCTGCCAACAATAGGACGTTTCTCATGAACTCTTCCAACTAGTGAAATTGCATTTCTGTGAAAATGCAAAGTATATAATGAATAATAAATCAAATATGCTGAAGATTGAATAAGTTGTTAGTATTAAAATATTAAAGCAGTATCCAAAAGTTAAAATAAGCTAAACGTCCGTCAGAATGAGCAAAAAGCCAAAATCTAAAAGGAATAGCAAATTGCTAGCTAAAAGCTAAATACAGCAACTCAAAAGTAGAAAATGGCAGCTTGAAATAGCAACAAAGGCTAGCAAGAAGTTCAACTTTGATAAAGCTATCTAAAATTCACAGCTAAAAGTAGCATAAGACAAATAGAGCAGGTATGCTGAAACAAGTATGTTAAAGGAATTATAGACATTATAACTGTATATATGTGGAAAATAATTGTATTTAAAGCTGAATATTTTGCAAAGTATGAAAGAGACAAATGCCAAAAGTCAGAGCACCCACCTCCCAAATGAGCTGAATGTTTATATGAATGAAGCTTAAAACATGCAGGAAAGTTTGCATTTTCCTTTTGTTGTTGTTTTTTTTTTCACACTTCATCACATATTTCTCTTTGTTCTTCAGAGATGAGCTGAAGCGACACTACACCTTGGGGGAGTACTGGGTGGAGGTGGAGATGGAGGACCTCGCCAGCTTCGATGAAGATCTGTCCGACTGTCTTTACAAGCTGCCTTCTGAGAACCTGCCACTGGTGAGTYGGCCGTCGGGTCKTTTTCCACRCGGCCTCRTGCTTTCTTTCTTTTCAATCGCTCTTTTCCTGAAACTACAGCTGGAAGAAGCTGCCAAAGAGGTGGCCGACGAGGTGACTCGTCCTCGGCCTGTCGGGGAGGAGACGGTGCAGGACGTCCAGGTCATGCTCAAGAGCGACGCTCACCATGCCTCCATTCGCAGCCTGAAGGTACCTGCAGATCTCGTTTGTTTTGTCGCCCACTGCTGAAGCCAGAAGGAAAATAATCTTGTTTGTGAATTTCCACTTCCCGCCTCGTGCAGTCGGAGCAGGTGTCTCGTCTGGTGAAGGTGCACGGCATCATCATCTCGGCCACRGCGGTCAAGGCCAAGGCCACCAAGGTGTGCCTGCAGTGCCGCGGCTGCCGCGCCGTTCTCCCCAACATCCCKCTGCCTCCGGGCCTGCAGGGCTACGCTCTGCCGCGCAAATGCAACAGGTGACCGYGASACTCGCCGGTTTCAGCTGAARCTTTTAACGAGTGGCGTGGATTCTAACGAGCCCTTCTGTCTCCTCTCAGCGAGAACGTYGGGAGGGTGAAGTGTCCCGTGGACCCGTACTTCATCGTCCCGGACCGCTGCGTTTGCGTGGACTTCCAGACGCTTCGCCTGCAGGAGTCTCCGGACGCTGTGCCTCACGGAGAGATGCCCCGTCACCTCCAGCTGTACTGTGACCGGTAGGAGGAGCACCGTCTGATGGAGGCGTCCAGTCCTGAGTGGTTTGTTCGGCTGACTCTTGACTTCTTGTCCTCAGGTATTTGTGTGACCGTGTGGTGCCTGGGAACAGGGTGACCATCATGGGTATCTACTCCATCAAAAAGGTGGCTGCAGCCAAGGCTAAAGGCAAAGAGAAAGGTGTCGGCGTGGGGATCCGTGCGTCTTACCTCCGAGTGGTCGGGATCCAGGTGGACACAGAAGGAGCGGGTGGGTTTCTGCTTTAGTTCGACGCTCCTTTTTTTATTGTTATTAAAGGGGACCTACTATGCAAAATTCACTTTTTAAATTTTTTTTACTCAACTTTGGGTATGTACTTCTTAAAAAACAGTCCTAGGACCAAAAAAAATACACCCAGGGGCATATTTACTGTAAGTAAATATATTTTTAATGTATATTAACGACAAGTTTTATACTTCAGTCATTTTGTGATGTCACAAGGCGTACGACAACCCACCGGAACCTGCGTTCAGCCCCTTACCTAGGCTCCTCCTCCTCAGTATAAAAAGCTGTCACGGTTGTTGTTGTGTAATGTGCAGCTCATTTCATAACAAGCCTCCGATAGGGCAATGGATAGAGTGTTGGACCAGAGAGTGGGAGACCAGGGTTTGAGACCAGCATGGACACAATTTAATTATTTATTTTCATTCGTTATGAGCACGCTTTCTCATGTACCTCTATTGTTTAGCTTATTAAAGCCTATTTGTTCGAGTTTCTGAGGTATTTTGACCGCTGCTGCTCCCTGCTCTGGTAACAGCATGCAGAGTGAGCGCAGAGCAGAGGAGGGGGAGAAAAAAAGAAAGAAGCTGGGATCACGACTCTGCCTCTGGGTCTCATATGGTTGTACAACGGCGCTTCTGCCATTATTAGCCATGCTAACGTAAACACTGGTTTTGGAGGGCGGAGTTAATGTCAACAGATTTTTGGAGGGCGTTACCAACAGAGCTCATTAACATAAACAGCTCTTCTGAACGGAAGTCAGAGCAGGCAGAACTAGAAAATGGGAAATTTTATTATCTGAGAATTATTTTGTGCATTAAATTGAATGAACATGGTCTGGATAGCCCACAGACATACCATGAAAATTTCTAGGACCCATAGTTGGTCTTTAAATTTGTCGTCAGCTTTTAGATGATGGGTTATATTTTTGCTCTTTTATTTTGCGTCTCCTGCAGGTCGCGGTGCCACCGGGTCAGTGTCTCCACAGGAGGAGGAGGAGCTGAGAGCTCTTGCTGCTTCTCCTAACGTCTACGACTCTCTGGCCCGCTCCGTAGCTCCGTCCATTTACGGCAGCGACGATCTGAAGAAGGCCATCACCTGTTTGCTGTTTGGAGGCTCGAGGAAGAGGTGAAACTGCCTTAAAAAATTGTTAATAGTGTTAAACGGGTTCTAAAATTGCTCCAGTCTAACCTCGAGTTCATAAAACAGACTCCACCATGTCAGGATTGATTAAACAAAACCACAACAGAAATAATCTAATCTGTGTGAAAACTAAGTCTAAATGTAATTCTAGATATTGTTGAAGGTACGATTTTTTTTTTCTTTGTTTGTTTTGTTTTTTTGTCCAGGCTGCCTGACGGTCTCACTCGAAGGGGCGACATCAACCTGCTGATGCTCGGAGACCCTGGAACAGCCAAGTCTCAGCTGCTCAAGTTCGTGGAGCGATGCTCGCCAATCGGGGTGAATAATCCTAATCCTGAGCCGATCATAGATCYTCTGCGCTGCGATGCTGAGCCGTGTCTCTGTGCCCCTCAGGTTTATACTTCAGGTAAAGGCAGCAGTGCAGCTGGACTCACGGCCTCCGTGCTGAGGGACCCCACCACTCGTGGATTCATCATGGAGGGCGGAGCCATGGTGCTGGCCGACGGTGGAGTCGTGTGCATCGATGAGTTCGACAAGGTAACACTCAAATCCCGAGTGCAGCCGCTTGCAGTGCCCCGCCCCACCCCGCACCAACAAAAAGTGTGGCTCAGAGAGAATTAAAACCTCTGGTTTGACCTGCTCATCCACAAACACGTCAGCCTGCACGGCCAAACAATCTGTCAAAAGTCACAGTGAAAAAGACGAGACCATAAATTTGCTGAATATTCTCAGGAACAGACGAGCCCACGTATCTTAAACATTTATGAAAAGGACGAGTCACATACGTTGCTGATGAGACCCCAAATATGTCACAGCCCGAGTGTCTGGGATGACTCCGGACACAGAAGTTTCAGTATTCAAACACCTTTTATTATTAACAAAGACCAGTCTGAACAAAGAGAGCTGGGAGCTCAGGCCAAAACAAACAAAAGAGAGAGAGAGCAGCCCCAAACCGGCCCATGGTTCACAATCTGATTCAGGATCATCCCCCTCTGCCCACGCCCCGTGGTCCAGGTTCTGACCCTGCTACCAAATAGTGTGAAAACGACTAATGCACACAACATGACAAAACGGGTTTCTGTAAAAGAGCGAGGCTGGAGAGCCGGACCCACAATGCTGACGTGTCTCCTCTGKCCTCCCTCGCTCGCTGAGCAGACCTGTGCAGCCAGTCTGCTGTAAAGACTGCACACAAGTCATTCTCACTGACAGGAGGGCTTGTCACATCCACATACTGCTATATTTTGGTTTTATGCTGCTTTTAGCTTTTTGCTAACTTTTTTCTACTCATAGCTTTTAGCTACCACTGTTGTTCAAGTTCTATCTGGGCTTTTGTTACCGTTAGAGTTTTTAACTAGCCTTTTGCTGCTTTTAAATTTTAGCCAACCTTTGACTACTTTTAGATTTTTAATTAGCCTTTTGCGCCTTTTTTTTGTAGCATTTAGCTACTTTTATATTTTAACAAGCCCTCAGCAACTCTAGTCCCTAACTAACCTTTTAGCGCTTTTAGCTTTTTGCTGCTTTCATGTTTTAGCCAACCCTTKGCTACTTTAGCTTCTAGTTACCTATTGATACTTTTCACTAACATTTTTTTCTTTGTACCCTTTAGCCAGTCTTTTGTTTTCTTTCTTTTAGCTTTGAACAAACCTTTTGCTCCGTTTTAGCTTTTAGCTAGTGTTCGTCTTTGAGCTTAACTACACAGTTTCTGCAGCCATCATTCCTGTGGTTTATCTTTATCTCTGCTCATGACTGAGGTGGTGTGTTGTTTGTTTTTTTGTTTCCCGCTCAGATGAGAGAAGATGACCGGGTGGCGATCCACGAGGCCATGGAGCAGCAGACCATCTCCATCGCTAAGGTACGTCAAGGAACTCACCACAGCCGTGCTTGTGAGGCTGAGACCATGGTAATAACCACACGGGCTTCTCTCAGGCGGGCATCACCACCACCCTGAACTCTCGCTGCTCCGTGCTGGCCGCCGCCAACTCCGTGTACGGCCGCTGGGACGACACGAAGGGAGAGGACAACATCGACTTCATGCCCACCATCTTGTCTCGTTTCGACATGATCTTTATCATCAAAGACCAACACGACCAGCAGAGAGACATGGTGAGGAGACTGGAGGCTTCACATCATCCGTCTGTCACGGGTCGCAGGTTCTGAGTGTTCGTTTCTAAATTTTTATTTTTTTGGCAGACGTTGGCTCGTCACGTGATGAACGTCCACCTGAGCGCTCAGACGCAGACCGAAGGCGTGGAGGGCGAGATTCCGCTGGTTACGTTTAAGAAATACATCGCCTACGCCAGAACGTGAGTCTACCCGGCGTCACAGAGTCCGTGGGTGCTTTAGAGTCCACAGTGGTGTCTGTGTTAGTAAAATATCTGACCTGATGTCTGCTCGCAGTAAATGCGGCCCTCGGCTCTCTGCGGCGGCCGCCGAGAAGCTGAAGAACAGATATGTGGTGATGAGGAGCGGCGCGCGGGAGCACGAGCGGGAGTCTGACAAGCGCCCCTCCATCCCCATCACCGTCAGGTACTTTTAAAATCATCCACATCGTTTGACTCCACCTCCCACAGAGTTTAGTTATTGTTGTTTTTAACACCATGGCTGTTTTTAATCAGGCAGCTGGAGGCCGTCGTGCGTATCGCCGAGTCTTTAGCCAAGATGAAGCTTCAGGCTGTGGCCGGAGAGGAAGAGGTGGACGAGGCCCTCAGACTCTTCCAGGTGTCCACGCTGGACGCCGCTCTGTCCGGCAGCCTCACAGGTGTGTGTTTGTTGTAGGGCTGCACCATGTCATGAAAACCTGCAAAAACAGTACTTAATTATGTGATGACGATATGATTTGTGATAAATAAATGAGTAAGTATGCTGGGATGTCTTCAGTCCTAGGTTCAGAGYGAAAAACACCAACTAATACATCATTTCCATTCCAACAGGAGTTTTCTTTTTAAAGAGTGCAGCTAGACACAGCTGCTGTATTAGCAGTGCGACAACAAACTGGATGCAGTACAGTTTTTTAATGACTTTAAAATATTTAGTAAATTTATTAATTTTCATTTAAAACAAATACTATACACAACAAATAATACAAATCACAAATAAAATGAAAGGCAGCAGAAAGAAGAGAAAAATCTTAATATTTGCCCCTTTAAATTTTTTTTTCAAACAAAATGTCTACCCCTTTAAACTTTTTTCTGATGCTCTACATCAGAGGAGCCCAAAGTGGGGCCCGCGGGCCAAATTTGGCCCTCCAAGCCATTTGATTTGGCCCACCAGCAGTTGCCATATTTAGTAGGTTGTAACCTGTCGTACAGTGTAGAACGTAATAATTTCTTATTACACATAAGTAGTTTTTTTTTTCTTTTCTTGGTGCTGAAATGATTGTATAAGATTGTATGAGAATGTATTGCTTGTCATGTTGTGTTGACCAGACAGCTGTGAAGTGAATTGTCTTTTTAGGATAAATAGTTATTTGAAGTTGAAGTAACAGTATTTCCATCTAAAGTCATTAATTATCCATTGGTCCAGTTACTATAAGAGGCTGTAGTGCAGAGTTTTCACTCGTGGTTGACTTTATCTTTGATATATTAGGATTAAACATCAAACATGAAATACATGCAACAAGAAGATATATTTAGCTTAGATTTAACCACACATGTAGATTTGTACACTTTAAGACCACACAAACTCACATTTTATCAGTTTATGAAATGTCCCATGAGCCTTTGCTGCTTGAGACAGACTTTCTCCAAGTGCACAGACTAAAACAAAACTGGGCCACCACACTGGCTGCTAGCTTAATCATTAAAAACAATGGACTTTAATTTAAAAATATTTGTATTTCATGTATTATATTATCACATTTGGCCCGCAGCCCTGGATAGATTTTCATTTTGGCCCTCGAGGAAAATGTTTGGGCACCCCTGCTCTAAATACTGAAAAACGCCCCTATCAGTTTTTTTTTTTTTACTTTTTTTTTTCCCACCCTAAAATAAATAATAAAAACATCTGAAAATTAGTTCAGACATTTTAAAGTAAAAGGTAAAAAAACTAAATTCAACTGCAAATTATCTCATTGCAGTTGTCCAAAATTTTCTTTACGGACAAAGTGGTTTATGATTTGATGTGGTGCCTTGGCTCCATTTTGCTCGTCAGACTGATGCCAACAAACGCATCAATGCAAACACTCGAGCCGACTATTTATGGCAGATTTTCGCGATATGTCTCATACACAGGCTTGTTATCACGATGATGATAAGTTTGCCATATATTGTGCATCCTCAGGTTGTTGTGTTGTAGTGGACAGGAAAGGTTTTACACACTGAAGATTCCAGGTGATCTGTGATACTGGCACACTGCTTATGACTGRTGACCTTTGTAAAGAGGGTGCTTTATTACCGTGGATTCATGGTGTTTCATTGCATTTTTCTTGTTTTCCTTGTTAGTTTTAGTTGAGCTGGACAAGTTGTTGCAGTAAAGGTGTGGAAAAGTTTTTGAAGTGAATGTGAAAACATTTTACATTCGCCCTACATGATTACTTTAGCAGCTCAACGTGCACATTTTTTTTCCATTGTGCAACAGAAGTACATAAAATAAGCTCCAGTACTTGAGAAACAATGGACTAGAAGAGATGCATTGACTTTTTTGAAATTATTTTTTTTCTAGCTCAGTTCATCTCCTGYGCTTCCTGCTGTGAACCTTCTCCATTTTATTTCTCTCCTCAGGGGTGGAGGGTTTCACCTCTCAGGAGGACCAGGAAATGCTCTCCCGCATTGAGAAGCAGCTCAAACGGCGCTTTGCCATCGGCTCCCAGGTGTCTGAGCACAGCATCGTCCAGGACTTCACCAAGCAGGTCAGTCAGTTCGAGGACCAACAATCAGTCGTATTGTCACAAAAACCCAGTTTGTGCCCAGATCTGAACAATTCATTTCCAATAAAGCATTTTTTTTGTCACCCCTTCTGCCTCTTTCACAGAAATATCCAGAGCACGCCATCTACAAAGTCCTCCACCTGATGTTGAGGAGGGGGGAGCTGCAGCACCGCATGCAGAGGAAGGTCCTCTACAGGGTCAAGTAGCTGGGCTCTAGTATTGACCTTTTATTGTTGATGTAAATAGTTTTTGTGGAACAGTTTCTTGTAATGACAGAAAAAATCGATGATAATAAAAATTAAAAATGAGATGGTGAGTTCACTGTTCAGGTGGTGATGTCAGCCTACATGYGTTCAGTCTGTAAGCATAAAATAAATAAAAATAAACCAAGAAGACTCCAGTTCTGATCCTGAATGATTTATTTCATACAAAAGACAGTAAAGTGTTTTATTACACAGTTAAGCTTAAAGTTTTTGCTTACAAGCCTTTTTAGAAGAAATACAAATATTAGTCTTGATTTTATTAAAGTGCTTTATCATATATTTGGCAAATTTCTACAAGGCATACATTCCTGCTCCGATAGTGGCCAGTGTGAGGCACAGTCCCACGGTGAGCTGTGTGAAGGAAGGAGCTGRCATCCAGGAGATTTGGAGGCTGTGTTTTGATTGGTCCGTTGTGTCTGTCGTGATGCTCAGCATTTTCTGCAAGTCATCAAAAACCTAAAGGGGAGGAGACAACTTCTTAGTTCTCAGCAACTTAACATGCTTGTTCTGCAGCTTTCATGTCCTCTTTTTAAGTTCAGTGACTGAAAGTTGTTTTTCAGCTCATTAAAGTTGCTAATGTGGACGTGTTGAAACCTTTGTAACTACTTATCACAATTTTAGTGCACTGTCACAGTTTCAGGAAAACCCATTCAGTAAAAATAAAAACAAGTGTGGTGAATTTTGCAGAATATAGTTAAGCGTGTGTAAAATGTCCGCATGCACAGCAATGTGTTTAAAACCCAGCCTTCAGAGTAGAAACAAAAGTTTGTTTACAAAAAGTTTGATTTTTTTTTTTTTTACTTATGATTTTGCAATGAAATCTTTAGTGGGGGTCGTGCTAACTTTTGAGATAAACTCAAAAACAAACATTTATACATGGGGGGGAAGTAGACATTTTAGTCATCTTCCACCCAGTCCATTTTGTGACATAAACATTGATTTTAATTCTGTATAGTTTCCCCAGAATGYAAACATCTAAATTCTCATTGACTTCTGTTGAATCTGAGCTCAGTTTCTACACTTGTGCGCTCCACAACTGGAGACAAAAGGAAAAAAAAGTGTTGTGAGGACTTGGAAGCTTCTACTCAGTGTTTTGTAGTACAACGTTTAGTTTTTGCACAGTGAAAATCCGAGGCTTATTCTCTACTCTGTGTTTCTGCCTGTCTTTAACAGGGCTGTCAGCAGTGTGGTTATGGCAGCAGCTTTTTAACCTTGGTTTTCTTTACAATTTTCATGCAACTAAAACATCTAAAAATGGCAACATTTTCCTGGATTAGTACAAAATTAAGTCCCAAACCTTTTGTAGATAAAAAGTGAATGTTTGTAGTTATATTGTATTTATTCATGTATAATACTAGAAATTTAACCCTAAAATTATCCATAAAGTGGGGGTGTAGTATTATACTCGGGTTAATGATAATTAGATTTTTAATGCTTTTTAAGCTCAAAAAATGATCGAATTACACTCGTGATCGTATTATACATGAATAAAAATGCTAATTTCCTGTGATGTTCTTGTGTAACCAAGCCGCTGATCTGATTCCTRTTGGCTCACCTGGATGTTTAACTCGAACGCTCCCACCGCCTCCTCCAGCATGGCCTTCTTCTTTGCCTCTGTAAGCTCGATGCTGTTCATCCGGCTCCTGTACAGCTGCTTGAAGCGGTTGGGGCTGCTCACGCCAGGGAACGAGAAGAACGACAGCCCCTCCTTGCTGCTCAGCCCCAGAGACTTCTGGGTAATTTTCCCCAGCACCTGTCCACCTGACAGGTCGCCGAGGTAGCGGGTGTAGGCATGGGCCACGAGCAGCTCTGGGTTCTCTCTGCCAATCTGGATTAAAAAAAGCAAAAAGAAAAGTTGTGCAATGCCTCCTATACATTTGTTATGTCAGGCCCCACCAAAAGAAGTATGTTCAGTTGCTTTGCTCGATGGGATCTGTGGCTAATTCAACAATRTTTTACCCACCTTTCGCAGCCTCTGTTCATATCTTTGTGTGGCTGCAGGGACGATCACTTTCTTCTGCCAGTCCGAGCCGAAGAAATGCTCCAGATCTGCTTCCAGGGATTCCAGGCGAGCCAGTTCCTGAGGGAAGTATATGGGGGCCACAGCTGGATGGGAAGCGTTCCTGTCCAGCTCTTCTTCTAAAGCCTTGTAGATCTCGTACAGGGAGCACAGCAGAACCTGGTGGAGACACCAGAAGAATGTGTCATTTGGGGACAACGGTCAACAGAAGAGACAAACCGTTTGAGTCGGATCACGTTACCTTGTACTGAGGCAGGGTGATCTGACCCTTCTGGTAACTCAGCATCAGCTGTGTGTTTTCCGCTCTGACGTGGTTGTCCTGAGTGGCTGCTTTAATCTGCTCTGATAAGTCCCTGAGGGTGCAACATGATGCATGACCTCCTGCACAGAATGCTTGAACTGATTTCACTATGAGACGTCCAGTTATCTTACCTGCCTGCTTCACCCGAGTCGTTTTTCCTGGCACTCCTCATGGCCTCCATCTGTTCAGATAACAGTCAGCTCCTACGAAGGTCTGTGGGAGAGATGTGTATCAGCGTGCTGGAGTTGTCTCTGCTGTGGTCCTCTCTCATCTCTTTTATAAAGCCCCAGAGGCTGCAGCTGCTGAGTCAAAAGGGAAGTGTGACTGCTGCGTCACGTCACTCCAACTGCTGCCACTTCATGTGACAAAGCAGATGTGGCCTGAAAACATGACCAGGCAGATATCAAAAGCATGAAGCGACAGTTCTGATTGTTYAAAGTGGAGTCTGGGAGGAAAGTTTATGAACAATGAATGTCTTAGCTGTTGATCGGTCTGTAGATGGGTCTTTGAAAGGTTGAAGTAAAGAAAATGGTTGGATGGTAAGTTAAAAGTGGATTGCTGCTGAACTAATGATTACTTTCTATGAGTTTCATTAAAATATACAACCTGCTGTTTGTGAGATACTTTCCTGACAGGCAGAGTTGACTTCAATGAAAATGAGGGGATGAATCTCAGCTACTACCACACCAAATTTTAGGTAATTATCTGTAAAGTTGACTGCCGTACAGCCATTTTTTAAAGGTCATTTGGCTGGGGCGGCCTCCGTATATGGGATTGATCTCAAATGGCAATCAATTCAATTCAGTCTGAAAATACTTCATTAATCCCAAAGTAAAATTAAATAATGGTTACTTTACAAAGGTTTCATTTAAAGCCATCCAGTGGTTTATCAGATATTTTGCTAACAGATGAACACAGAGATAAATGGCCAAAACCACTGTTTCTTTTACTTTAGTGGTTGGTGAAAAAAAAAAGAAAATAATGGGAATAATTATTATTTTTAAATCTGTTAACCTTATTATTACTAATAATCATCATCATAAATATTATGATGAATAATATTTTACAACACCAAAAATAGTAGTAACAAAATGTATAAATGAGACGTGCATTACTGATTATCATGRTTAATGATAGGCTGGAAGGCTTCAGGTCCAGATGACATCAGCTCCAGGCTCCAGGTGCTGCGCAAATCAACTGTGGCATCATGGGATTCATGTTCAATCTGAGCCTGAAGCTGGAGAAGGTACCACAGCTMTGGAAGACCTCCTGTGTGGTACCTGTGCCTAAGACCAAACATCTGACGGACCTCAGCAGCTACAGGCCGGTGGCTCTGACATTGCATCTAATGAAGAGCTTCAAGAGGCTGGTCCTCAATCATCTATGCCCCCTGGTGAGGTCTTCACTGGATCCGCTACAGTTTGGCTACCGGCCTGGCATTGGGGTGGATGATGCCATCACCTACCTCCAGCACCTCGCTCTGACCCACCTGGAGAAGCCTGGAAGCACTGTGAGGATCATGTTCTTTGATTTCTCCAGTGCTTTCAACACCATCCAGCCAGGACTTCTGAGGGACAAACTGGAGCTGTCTGGAGTGGACCACGACATGCCCCAGTGGATACTGGACTACCTCACTGGCAGCCCACAGTATGTGAGGACACAGGGCTGTGTCTCGGACACACTGGTCTGCAGTATGGGGGCTCCTCAGGGACACTTTTCCTCTTCACCCTCTACACTGCAGACTTCACCATCAACACCCCACACTGCCACCTCCAGAAGTTCTCTGATGACTCGGCCATAGTCGGCCTCATCACAGGTGAGGACAACTCACAGTACAGACAGTGGACTCAGAGGACAGACAGTGGACTCAGAGGACAGATAGTGGACTCAGAGTACAGACAGTGGACTCAGACAGACAGTGGACTCAGAGGACAGACGGTGGACTCAGGACTTTGTGGACTGGTGCCAGCAGAACTACCTCCTGATCAACGCTGCTAAAACCAAGGAGCTGGTGGTGGATTTCCRCAGGCGCAGTCCCACCACACTGACACCAGTGAACATCCAGGGAGTGGACATTGAGGTAGTGGACTCTTATAAGTACAGTCTGTACCTGGGTGTTCACCTGAACAATAAACTGGACTGGACTCACATCAGTACTGCCTCCAAACCGGTTCAGTCTCGTCCCGTGGTCCAAGGAGCTCAGAGAAGAATGTGCAGGAAATGCGAGACAGCACAATAAATCCAGTGATAAATGTAGAAGTCTAAGCAAAATAAGTCATTCTTTGGAAGACAGACTGAACACAGATGAAACTGCATGTCTGTTGACTTTTTGAAAATTCTGATTTCAAAATAAAATTCACATGTATCATGTGTGTGTATGAATATGTTGTGAGCTGCATGTTTCCATCTGTTTCCTAATGGAATTAAACTCCAGAGTTCAGAGAAGTTTCAACTTCTGAAGCTTCAAATTGTTAATGAAGCTTTGGCCTCCCCAGTCTTACATGACTGTTATATTCATGAGAAAAGTATTTATGAGCAATTAATGGACTGACCAAGCAGACACAGTTCCAGAGTGAATTTGTAATTTATAAGTCCTTCATCTTACAGCTGGTTAAAACTGGCAGTGGGTGAAGGCTGGGTAAGGTGCAGCCAAAACAGATCAGCAGTTTTTACAAGAACACAACTAAAGATGATTCATTTAGAGTTAGCTTGATAAATAAAAACTTTATTGATCCAGGCGTTTTTCACAACCGGAAGTAGCATCTTCTTGTGCTAGGAATAAGATCAATATATTATATTATATTATAT
>NW_013952455.1:2243196-2277060 GCF_001266775.1 Austrofundulus limnaeus | reverse complement strand
GTATGTATGTATGTATGTATGTATGTATGTATGTATGTATGTATGATGCATGCATGCATGCATGCATGCATACATCATACCGTAAGGAAATTAGTGGTAGATTATTTGTTGTAACAATGCTTCTTGGCAATAAATCTTATACTGTTGGAAAGCCTGTTAATTTTATTTTAAATGGTGCCACATTTGTAAGGAACATGCATTTGTGAGATGAGCAGTAGATCTAAATATGTGGGTTGTGCACATGAAAGATTTGCCAAAATCTCTGCCATTGACTCATTTAGTTTGAAGAAACAATTGGCTATTCAACAATTTATTCATTTAACATACAGGAGCCACAGCAGTGTGTGGAAGAACCATACACAGCCACAACAGCCTGGCACCTCCACCTCATGTTGGTCACCAGCCTGGACACACATTGCTGTGTCCTGCATTTGTCACAAGTCAGCCAATGTTGTATTGGTCACTCAGACACCAACAGCCCAAGCTGATCCCACAAGTATTCAAAGAGGTTGAGGTCAGGACTTCTGGCAGACCATTCCATCCTCTTCACTCCCAGATTCTGGAAGTAGTATCTGATGAACCATGCTCTGTGGGGGTAATGTTGTCATCTTGGAGGATCGAGTTCTGTCCCGGACTGTGGAGGTATGGGATTCACTTGCAGTATGTCATCTTCATAYCTCTCTGCATTGAGATGACCTCCAGTGATGACRAGCCTTGTTTTTCCAGAGAGGGAGATGTTGCCCTACAACATCACACTGCTTCCACCAAAAGATGTTACTCTATCGGTGCAGCAATCAGCATAGTGTTCTCCACGTCTTCTCCACACTTTCACACTACGATCARACATCCACAGGCAGAATCTGGTGTCATCACTGAACATACCGTTCCTCCACATGATGCTGACACCAGAGCAAAAGGGCCTGACAGTGAAGGGCAGTCATTGCAGGCCTCTTGGTTGCCAAATAAGACCAGAGATTAGCTGTGTGCACTCTGTTCCATATTGTCTGGGCAGAAAGTTGTCGGTCATATCCTGCAAACCTTGATTGCAAATCAGTAGAAGACAGCCCTATTGCATGAGCCACATCCAGATCAGTCAAATATGGTTTGCCAAATCTTGTAGTAGACACTGACCACTTTAGCTGCCAACTACGCACCTGATTGGCAGCACCTGGGGGTACCAGAAGCTCAAAACAAGTGTCAGTAGCAACAGCAGAATAAGCTGTTTGGCAGATTTTTCATGTGCGTAATCCACACTCACTTTTACTGCTCATTCCATGTGTATGTACAGTTTGGTCCATACCTTTTTGGACATAGACATTTTCTGTACATTACTTACTATAATAAATTTTGAACAAAATACTTCAGATGCAGTTGAAGACACAATCCCTTCCCACACTGCCTATGGTAGATTTGGATAATTGATACATCTACCTCCTGGAGGAGAGCGTTGCTCATTTGGGTGGCTGTTGTGAAGGGGTTTCTCTTCATCATGAAAATTAGTGTTCATACAACACTGTTGCCTTCCATTGGCATCGAGGTCTTTTTGCATTGATGAGTTCACTGGTGCTTTCTTTCTTTCTTTCTCAGGGTGCACCCAACTGTAGATTTTGCCACTCCTAATTTGTAGCAATTTCTTTTTCTTTTTTTTTTTTGCGATGGCTTGTTTCACCTGCATGGAGAGCTCCTTTGACCAAATGTTTTCATCACAGCAAAAATATTCCACATGCAATCACCACACCTCAAATCAACTCCAGGCCTTTTATCTGCTTCATTGAGAATGACATAATGAAGGAATTGCTAACGTCTGTCCATGAAATAGCCATTGAGTCATTTAACCTATTACAATACTTGAAAAACAGGGTGGGCACATAGTAAGGAGCTGAACTAAACCCTTCATCCAATTTTAATATGGATACCCTCAAATGAAAGCTGAAAGTCTGGACTTTATGTCCATGTCCATTATATAACTATAACATGAATATGATTTAGTGAACAGGTCACTGAATTCAACATATAACACATTGTATTGTTTCTCATGTGGTGTTTTTTCTTACACTAACATTTCTTTATGTCTCTCAGGTTATGGAGCGGAACCTTCTGTGTTTCATCCTGTTCACCCTGTTTAGCTTTGTCATAACTTCATTTATTGATCACAATGGTACCCACCACTACACTTACTGTGTGCTTGGAGCTGGACCTGCAGGTCTGCAGATGGCACACTTTCTCTCCAAGGCAGGAAGAGACTACATCGTCTTGGAGAGGAACTCTGGCCCGGGCAGCTTCTTTAACAAGTGAGAAACCTTTGTGTAGGAAGTAGTGCAAAAATCAAATCTCTGTTTTTCTGCATTCCGTTTTGAAACGTTGCCTTTTCTGTGCGTCTCAAGGTACCCCAGACACCGGAAGCTGATTAGCATTAACAAGATCCACACAGGAAGGCGGAACCGAGAGTTTAACCTGCGTCATGACTGGAACTCTCTGCTGAGCGATAAACCCGACCTGCTGTTTAGGAGAGTGAGTGCGGAGTTTTACCCGCCGGCAGACGCCTTCCCCCTCTACCTGTCCATGTTCGTGAAGGAGCTCGACCTGAGGGTACGGTATGGCGTGGACATCGGGAGGATCAGGTCCGTGCAGTCGGCCTCGAGAAGGAGCTACATCCTCACCGACCAGCATGCTTCTGAGTACACATGCAGGTACATGAAACAAAGATGAAAACACTGGACTTTGAGTCACATTTGGTTGTAATTTAAACTTCCCTCCTTCAGCGTCCTTCTGGTGGCCACAGGGTTATGGGTTCCTCAAAAGGTTCAGTTTATCGGCTCTGATCTTGTTGAGGGCTATGAGTCCATCTCCACCAACCCTGAGGACTACAGGGATCAGGCTGTGCTCATTCTGGGGAAGGGGAACTCTGCTTTTGAAACGGCCCAGAGCATCTTGGGAAGTGCGAGCCTGGTACACATGCTCAGTTCCAGTCCCGTTCGACTTGCCTGGCAGACGCATTACGTTGGCGATCTCAGGTAAAGCAGGATGTGTTTGTCAGTAAACTTGGTACAAAAAAGCAKGGAGAAACATCTGCAGTGCTTCCTTTGATATTTCCTTTCAGAGCTGTAAATAATGAGCTAATAGACACGTACCAGCTGAAATCCCTCAGCGGACTGGTGGAGGCCCCCCTGGAGAAAATAGTTATTGCTGAGCGAAAGGAGCAGGGCAGGAGGAGACCTGATGGAAAGAAGGAGGGGAGGGGAAAACTCTATCTGACTTTAAAAAAGTACACACTAAACAAGAACGATCCAAGCAGTGGTGATGTGACACGAGAAGAGCTGCCCGGGTATCACATCGACAACTTCCCCATGAGGAAACCCTACGACCGCGTGATCCGATGCCTCGGGTTCCGATTCAACTTCAGCATCTTCGACAGGTAAACTTGACAGTGACACAGGTATTTTATTCCACTCTGTCAATATCAGTGGTTTAATTGTATAAATGCTGAGTCGGCGGCGTCCACACAATGGTTTTCCTGTTTATACTTTCTTCTGTATGTTTTTTTAAGCTAACTTTCAGCTATTTCAGCTGTTGAAGTATTAAATTGTTCAGCATTTTCAGAATATTACAGCTATTTATATTTGTAACTTTTATACTTTATGTTGAACTTAATTTTATTTTAAAGTTTGTACTAATAGAGATGCAGTGAGATTTCTTCAAATCCTTGTAAAGCTTTGTATTATTTAAAATCTAGTTCAGCATACTTGCTTCATTTTTAGTTTTTAGCTACTGTTCTGCTAATTTGAGCTTTTAACTACTGTTTTTCTGGTCCTGGCTATTAGCTACATTTTTGCTCATTTTGGCTTCAGTTCACTCTTTCACTAAATTTAGGTTTGAGTTATTGCACAGCATGTTGTTTCTAGCTACTAGTTTTAACTTTTAGCTGCTATTGAGCTCATTTAAGCAATTACGTACTGTTTTGCTAAGTTTAGCTTTTAGCTATTGTCAAATAATTTTAAACTTTAGTAACTTTTTTGCTAGTTTGAGGTTTTAGCAACTGTTGTCCTTTAGTTTTCAGGCACTATTTACAGTAGCTACWTTTAGTTTTTAGCTTTTGTTTTAAGAATATTAGCTTTCTTGTCTTCCATTGACAGTTTTGCTAAATTTAACTTTGAGTTGTTTTTCTGCCTGTGTTGCTTTTAGCTACTGTTCTACTGGTTTTAGCTTTTAGCTACTGCTTTGCCCATTTTAGTTGGTGGCTACTGTTCTGCCAGTTTTAGCTTAAAGCTGAGGCTTAACTGCATTTAGGTTTAGCTCATTTTAGTTTGAGTTTTTGCTTGTTTTAATTTGATCAAATCAGCTAAACATTCAGCATCCAAAGTGCATTTTTATTTTTCTATTTTTAAATAATACTAGTTTGTGCTGAATCTCCTCAGGTCTGCCTGTCCACCACGCAGTGAGAATGCAAAGGGCCGGCTGCCTGAGGTGACGGCCTGGTACGAGGGGAGGAACAGCCCCGGGTTGTTTGTTCTTGGAACTGCTGCTCACTCCAGAGACTACCGAGCTTCTGCCGGTGGTTTCATCCATGGCTTCCGTTACACAGGTGAAGGTCCAGGTTTTTATTGACACTTTGAACAAACAGCAATTGTTAAGATCTTTTATATATTTATAAATTAGGCCAGAGGTCTTCAACCCTTTTCTTCGTGACCCACCGTCCTCCTTGGTTTAGCTGTTTCCCTGCTTCAGCACACCTGATTCAAGTAATAAATTACTGACTCAGAATGTCATCAGGTTTAGCAGAAGCCTGCCAATCACTCACTCATTTCAGTCAGGTGTGTTTGAAGCAGGGAAACTGCCAAAACATGGAGGACAGTGGGAACAGGTTTGAACACCTCTGATGTAGGCCTTATTTACACTACTTCAGACATTTTATTCTGCATCTGCCTCTTGCATCCACACACAAATGGAGTTTTCAATTAGAAAACTCAAGCACCGTCTACAGGAATGTTTTTATAAATCTGCAGAAACTTTGGTTAGTTTTAGCCTTCGTCACCACAGGGTTTTAAGAGCCCTGAAACAGCATTTATTGGTTTCAGAGTAAATAGAATCTTGAAATGCCACCCTTGCATTTTCTTGTATACCAATAAACACATGAAAACAGTAGCTATGTTTACATTTGCAAAATTCTTTGATCGGATTGAAATGTATTTGGATTAAATAATCTGAATGTATTGTTTACATGGGAGTGTTTACATGCACACTGTTCGGATTATCAATCGGCATAAACCACCTCTCTCATTCYGATTACAAATGCATTCGGATCGAGCTGAATCGGGTCAGAATAATTTGAATGGGGTGTTGACATGACACATTTTTATTCCAAATGGCAGTTTAATCCGATTACTTATGTCCATGTAAACATAGCTAATGATGTCATAGCCCCTYCTGTAATCTAACCTATGTCCTGAGGTTATCCTCTTCTGCTGTGTTTACCTTCTGCACCCAGTGTGGAAGCTTCATAGGCATGCTCCGCACCTTGTTTACCATGTTTGGACCTGACATGGTTACTACAGTATTTTAGATCAATGCTCATGACGATGGAGACATTTCTAGAAACGGTGCTGTGTGAATGAGATTCTTGGACCAATAAAATGATTGTTTATAAAACTTGTGTTTTCGTGTGGACTTGGCCTGATTAATTTTTGAAGCCAACTCAGTTCAAGATGGCTGCCACAACCGATTAACTACAGCGAACACCAAACCTCTGCAGATACTTGTTTTTATTTAGTGTGAACATTTTTGCCACCTAGTGGTGCAGCGTAGACATGTCAGCATTTCTGTTAGAACATTTGGACAGAAAAAGAAACATGTTTGTTCAAGAATAAATCAGGTATAGTGCAAACGGGGCATTCAACACAAATTTGGGTTTAATGACAGATATCGGTGTTGTCTGGCGGCATGGTGGCTCAGTTGGTAGAGCTGATGCCTCTCAGCAAGAAGGTCACCGGTTCAAATCCCGGTCCAGGGACCTTTCTGGGTAGAGTTTGCATGTTCTCTCCGTGCATGCCTGGGTTCTCTCCGGGCACTCCGGCTTCCTCCCACAGACCAAAAACATGACTGTTAGGTTCATTGATAACTCTAAGTTGTCCCTAGGTGTGAGTGGGAGAGTGAATGGTTGTTTGTCTCGTTTGTCTCTWTGTGTGDCCCTGTGATGGACTTGCGACCTGTCCAGGGTGTACCCCGCCCCTCGCACTGTAACTGCTGGATATGGGCACCAGTGACCCACGCAACCCTGAGAAGGAAGAAGTGTGTACAGAAAATGGATGGATGGATGGATATCGGTGATGTCGACTTGTTTTATGCCATTATTTTTTAAAAAGGCAGCATTTTTTTCTCCCCTCCAGCCAGAGCTGTACATCGAGTACTTGAACACCGTTACCATGGCAACCGGTGGTTATCAACCAGACTCCCGACAACCCAGTTGCTGTCATGGATTCTGAGGCGGGTCGGCGAGGCTTCTGGACCGTACCAAATGTTTGAGCTGCTCGGGGATGTAATACTCCTAAGAGGGTGAGCAGAAGTTGTTTCTTTCTCCAGCTGAGCCTTTTCTTGTCTTTCCTTAGAGGCTGCTCTGCTGAAACACGGAGGACAACCTCATCAAAGGTGGAGGGAGGCAGTGGAGCCCAGCGAGTCTGAGCCTTGATCGAGCTGCTGGCTCAAGGGGCTGACTCAGCGATGCAGTAGAGAACAGAATGGGTCCAGTTTCTGAGTGTTAAAGTGATGTTAGCAGCATCGTGGCTAACACGGGCTAATGTTCTAAACAGTAACACACTTTCATCACAGTGCTCGCTGTTCCAACTCCTGACTCACTGCAGGACTGTGTCTCTGAGTCAGGGAGTTGTAGCATTGTGCTGCGTTCCAGTAGACCTGGGAAATGGTAATTTCCCTGTTCCCATTGGTAGATTTAAACTGGAACGCCCCCTCCAGTCGTAATATTCCACTCGTATAGTGGAAGAAATGAAACTGCCCCCAGTTTCGATTTCAAGATGGCAGCTACTCGCAGCTTTAGAAAGTTAACTCAGTAACTTTAACTGTTAATTATCTTTCTTAATTTTTTGTGCATGTTTAATCACTTGGACAAGTAGTGTGTTTTCTGTGTAATACTGTACGTATTAAAATCAGTGTTTATTTGCATGACGTACATTGCAGAGCTCCCTTTTTGTCATTGTTTATATTGTAGCAGTGTTGTAGCTAGGTTAGTGGCAGCAATACAATCATCTGTCAACTAACTGGAATGCAGTTTCATATGGTTTGTTGGGAAATGACGTCACTACCATTTACCAGTTCTGGGAAAACATGTAAATGGAAGGCAGCATCAGCATGTGCCAAGCTGTAGGAAAAATCAACTCAACTGCAGTAGCCACCACTCAACCCTTAGTGGGCAKCACTAATTGGTTTTAGACAAAATACTGCAGGATCGAACAAATTTACATGAAAATGTCAAAGTTTGCACAKAAACGTAAAGATAATACCCTTAAGGCCCAATTTAGAAAATTTATTTGCAAAACAAGTTGATTTTGGCTTTAGTTACTCTTTAAGTAATGTGAATAAACGATGGTGTATATATCATAGATTATTTTTTTATTTAAAAAATTATGTTTGCGGCCTGCTTTACTTTTTCGAAGATGTACAGGAAAAACAAATTGACCTAAACTTTTATTTTATTATTTTTTAACCACTCCTTTTGTTGACTTGTTTTATAGGATACTGCTCATCTGATAGGTCAAATTACTTGAAGACACCTTATGTTACTCGGCTGTTTCACCAAAAACAAATGCTTACATCATTTTCTCTGTTCTTGTATGTTTTTTGTCCTCTGCTGGTCTTTCAGCTCTCACTGTGAGTATGTTGAGGAGTTCCTTGTTCAGGCCTTGCCCCACTTTACTTCGCTTTCTGGCCACGAGGTTTCCAGCCACGGACTGATCGTGGTCGTCATGCAGTATGGGAAGAAGAAGATCGACTATCTTGGGCGCGGCAGAGCAGAGACAGACTGGACCCGAGCTTGGCAATCCAACTTTCTTCACCCTGTTTTGTACTACTACAAAACCCTCCCGACCGGTGAGAATAAATGCTGCTGGCATCAGAAAGCTGTAGTTTTAAAACGAAACGCTGGAGTGCAGGAGTTCATTTATTCATTCGTTCGTTCTCAGAGGAAGAGATGAAGAGGCGCCCCCAGGGCTGGCCTTTACCAAGACCTGAGGCCATTCATCACATGGTTGAAGACTTCCTCACAGAGTGGGACGGTCCCATGTCTCACGTCCAGCCACTGCGACGCTTCCTGGAGCATTGCATTCAAACTGACCTCAGAGCCTTCTATGCAGGTAAAGCAAGATATTAACGTGATGCTTCAAGCCTTTCAAAGTGGGGTTCTGTGGAAAGTTTAAGAACAACCTCACCTGTTGTAAATCTATCTTCCAGGGCTGATAGCACTCCGGCTAATCGTAGCTGTTGAAAACAATGAATAAACTGAATTTGACCAGAGATTTAAAGCGCCTGTGACATCATTTTGTTTGTAATAAACATGAATGCATTTTTTGAAAGATAACATTGATAAAATATGGCAAAACAAATTTCATGCCACTGAGATGAACAGTTGTTGAGATATTTGCATGTGAAGAAACAGGAAGTGATGTCATAGGGGAATGTCAGCATGTAAACAGAGCGCTGTTACAACAGCTAACAGAGACGGTAGAGAAGAATCTGATGTTTGTTTAGATTATTTTGAGTTTCTATCAAAGAGAGATGAAGAAGAGTTATAGTTTAAATAATATTGTTTTAATAAACAAAGACCAGAGAGTTTATTTTATTAAAGAGTTTCCCTTTGATGTCACTTCCTGTTTCACTTTGGCTGAGCCAAATCCAAAAGAAAATGGGCCAGTTATGAGACAAAATGTGTAAAATCATTTGTATTATGCCAATTTTCTTAAGAACAAAGCTGTTTTCTTTGACTTTTTGTATTTGAAGGATAAGCATGTCACAGGCCCTTTAACAAGCATTTCTCTGGGCCTAAAAGAGGTGCAGCTTTCACTATAAAAACACTTTTGAGGCCTACTAGCCAATCAGATAAAGCGTGGGGGGCGGAACTCGGGTCTCAACAAAACTTTAATTCAGTTCCAGCAAGGGGCTGCCACAATCAGTCGATTAGTCGACAACTAATCGATTATTAAAATAGTCGATGACTAATTTAATAATCGATCAGTCGTTGTTTTTTTTTTTGTTCTTTACTTTGTTTTTCTCTTCAAACTGCTTTGACACCTTCCACTGCCACATCTGCCTTTCTGTCCTTGACACACATGCACAGTAGTGGTAACTGGGGTAGACCGTGGACGTCACAAGACATTATACAGACAGGCTCTGGTATCATGGCTACCTGACAACGGAGCTCAAAAGTGTGGGATCATTTTAAGAACATGAAAGAGAAACCTGTGCAATATCTGCAGAGCAGAACCTGCCTTCCACAGCAATTATTTTTAGTTAGCATATAGCTAAAATTTAATGATGGTTATATAATAGCAGCTGCATTCTGGCGCGATAAGCTCTATGTTGTATATTCAATTAACGTATGATCTGATTAGTCGACTACTCGGAAAAAAATAATCGGTGATTAATCGACTATAAAAATAATCATTTGTGGCAGCCCTAATTACAGCAGAAGTTGAAGCTGTGCTCAAAATAAAAGAATATATTTGTTAGAACAAGTTTTGACGATTCCTGTTTTTGATGGGTTTATTGCTACTAATTTTGAATAATTGTTGTTGGGCGCCAGTCAGGTCTCCCTCCTGACTTATATGTTTTAACCAGCTGATGATGTTTAACTGTTATTAATATATGGTTTAGAATTAGTTTTAGGTTTTAACCTATCACACCAGGACATGTAGATTACATAAAATATAACTACACACCCCGTTTAACCTTAAATAAATAATCAGTGACAAAATGTTTAACAAAGGAAATGAGCACAGACAAAAATGAAATAGTTTTCTCAAGTATATTTACAAAAATAGAACAAAACAAAATAGAATATAAATGCAAAACAATACAAAATATATCCCTTTTTCCACCCCCAGTGTCGATGTGTGGTGTTAAAACCACTGTTCTTCAAAAGTTCAGGCTTGGCTAACAAGCAAAGAAGTTGTAGGAGGCTTGACTCCACACAAAAATGAGGTTGACTTGTCTTTACAAGTGCAAGAAGGTTGATGCATGTCAAGGTGATACTTGATACAAATACATCCAAAGAGAAGGGAAAAAACCCACTCCTACACAAAAATAAACACCTCATACAAAAAAACTCCACATCCAAGGAGTTTTTGTAGTTGAGTGAGTTTTTAGAGTAGCTGGTTTGTCTAAGTTCTATGGTTTTAGTTTTGCTTGTGTTGACGAGAAGTTACTGCAGTGGGGAACGACATGACTACACAAAGCTTTTGGGCGTCGGTTCCAGCAGACTTTCTTTGTGTTTGATTCGGCTTCAGCATAGCTCCATAACTTCCACAACTGATTAAAGTTGTCCTCAGATTTTGGAGGGATTAAACACCTTGTTACTGGATCAGTGTTTACACAGGTTTGAAGAGCTGCTGCAATTTGGGTCTTGCCAGCAAGTTAACCAACACTGACTGATTTTGCAGGGTGGCTCTTAAAGGGTGAGTCACTGTGGCCAACACAGGTGCTCAGAATTATCAATAAGTAGACTGAGGTGAGAAAAAAAACAGGTGAAAACAATCAAAYTAAGGCTGTGCAACTCCAGGTTGTCACAAAGTTTGCGAAAGAACTGGAGATGATATTGAAGCTGGCARGTTTTCAAAAACCAGCTGTGAGAGAAGATAAGCTTGCAGAAAGATGTTCACTGATTCCTTCACCACTCAAAATGAACCGGCCCTGCAGTTAGATGCTAATATTAGCTAAAGTTAGCTGGACAGTAGCAGACAGTAGGAGTGGGGGAGAATGGGAGGAGCAGCGGGCAGCCTGTCTTGGTAAAATTGGCTGTTTATGTTGATTTTTGGAATTAAACAATATTTAAACAATATTCACACTAAAAGAGATAATTATTTGAACAAAGTGGTAGCAACGGTGTGTCTCTGTCTAACTTTGGATTTTTTCCCCTCTAAAACCCTCAGTGTACTGTGCTCTATACAATATAAAATGACTGTTCATGAAGGTTGTCACAGCTGATCAACATTAACAAACACAAAAATGACTATACCTCAGTCACTTTTACAGATAATGGGTTAAAATTTGGACATATTGCTAGAGTTGTACAAATAATAAATGTTTTTCTTTTGTTTTGTTTTATCACTGACGTGTTTGACTCATGTTTATGTTTCCTTTCTGTCAGAATCCTGTTTCCACGCAGCCCTCACACATCGTAAGCCGCCGCTCTTTTGTCAGCAGGGATACTTGAACCAGCAAGGCGTCCCACGCAATAATCAGCTCTGGGAGCGAGTTCACAATGCTGGACTAACGCCAGCTGAGCAGGGTGCAACCGGCACAACAGGGGCTAACTCAGCATTCCCACACTACCTGGCTCCAGCTGGAGCAGCCGTGTCTTCAGGACTGAAACTTGAYTTCTGAATGTTTGACCTTTTAAACTGGTGTGATGCTGTTTGAGTTTCTCCAAATTGCTACCTCCTGCGCCAAAAATTGTTCTCTCAACAAGACCAAATATTTGAAACTATTTCCATAGATCAGTGATTTCCAGCCAGTTTTTAGCTAGTGCTGTTTTTTCTCACAGACCATCCTCAGCTGGTGTAAAGGTTTACTGCTTGATTACGTCATCTAAAGACTTGTCTTTACTTCTTCTTTTTCAAGGTTTTACATGGAAAAAATGTCAGTCTCTGTGCAGAAAACATTTTGTATTTCCTTATCTATCATTGATTCTTTCATCCCTCTAGCTTATTATAAGACTTACAGTATTTATGTTAAAACCTGCAGGTTGGAAATTACTACTTATTACTCAAAAGGCACTTTTCCCCTGAAAGCTCCTATATTCTTCACACATTTATATTTACAACACTGTGTGTTATAGAAAACTCTGTAGATTGGGGCTGGGTTTTACAAATTATGATGCATTATTCATTTTTATGTGATTTAAAAAAAAATAAACATATCTATCTAAAAAATATTAAACACTGAGCATTCCTTGAAGGAACACGTATCACTTGCCTCCTGTCATTCCAGAATTTGAGTTCATTTTTGTAAAGAAATGATGGAAATGCAATGTACCAAATTTTAGCTCAATATCTGTAAAACAGTTACAGCCATTTTTGTGTTGTCTAATTGTGGAGGTCATTTTGAATTAAATTTACTCCAAATGGTAATCACATGTACATCTAGTGATTACTTTCTAAAAGTTCCTTTCAAATCCATCCAGTGATACCTGAGATATTTTGCTAACAAACAAGGTTGACTTCTAAGTATTGCTAAAGTTTCTTGTGCAAAAAGTAGTTCTTAAGAGTTTGTATTGTGAAAAAGTTTCTGAAGATGGTTCATGAGTTATTTTCTAACAGAGGCAAACTTTATTCACATCATAGCGCGCATGCTCAGATATTTGAACTCTGATTGGTCAAACACTGAAACACTTTGATTGGTTGCTTTGTTGCATTGATCCTATTGGCCAGCAACAAATAAACAACGTGAAATCTGATTGGTCCTTATCGATGTGTGGTTGTTGATTGTACAATGGCTGCTCCTCTTACTATTTTATCACGGTAAAATGTAAATTGTTAAAAAAGGAGACATTTTGCTGTTGTAAAGGCGAACGTATCTCATTTTTTTATATCTAAAACTATATAATTGGAATGTTTTTATGAATTGTGTCGTCGACGCTTCGTGTAATGGACGCTGACTGTAAACACGATGCAGTCTAAGTTGACTCGTTCTGCTGAAAGCTATATTTGTTTTATTTTTTTCGGTTTGACAGGAGTAGTTTTAAGGACAGTATCATGTAAAACTCCCCGTACCTCACAGTAAAACATGGACGTGGTTGTCTCGGATAATGACCTGTCCAGCTCCGAAGGGGACTACGAACCCAGAGGTGAGACCCGGGAAGCGGCGGACGGTGAAGAAGCGGGGAGGATGATGGACGACGTGGGTTCCGCCGCCGCTGCCGCCGTCGGCTTCGGCATAAGCGGTATCGGGGAGGGCAAAATGGTTCTGGGTCGAGTCGGGCAGAGGGACGACAAAGAACTCAGGTACCTGCACTTGTTGTGGGAGCCGGGACGAGGTGACGACGACTCGGGTAGTGTGGCGAGTAAGCTGGGGAAGATAACGGGGAGTCGAGCCAGAAGACACCACCGAGCCGTCCGGAACCTGGGTCCTATTGGTAAAGATATCTACGGTAAGTCAGGACCCAAACACACAAAATATAAGGTTACTTTCTTGCCGACATTGTAAAATTAGTATCTAAATGTGTAACCAGTGGTTATTCCGTATGTTGCGGGTGTTTCTAAACATGATGTCCCAGTAGCTTTCAAACCCCAAAACACATTACGGCAAAGGCTGGTTCACCCCAAAGATCCGGTGCCCCGGTACAAACAGAGCAATGTTGTATATGCTGTTAAGTGCCAGGAGGACTGCGACCAGTTATACATCGGGGAAACAAAGCAGCCACTGTTCAAAAGAATGTCCCAACACAGACGAGCTACATCTAATGGCCAGAACTCTGCAGTTTTCACTCATTTACAGGCCAGCGGTCACTCTTTCAGAGATGAGGATGTTCTCATTCTTGATAGAGAGGAACGTTGGTTTGAGAGAGGAGTAAAAGAAGCCATTTTTGTGAGGAAAGACCGTCCATCATTAAACAGAGGTGGAGGCCTCCGTTTTCAGTTGTCCCCCTCCTACAGTGCTGCTATTGCCAGTATCACTCCAGCCCCTGTTAACAATAGGTGATAATTAGGTGTCAACGATAGCCATGTGATGTGAGTATCAGTCACATGGAGGCAGKGCTTAAAAGCCTGAATTTTGCCTGAAACTCTCAGACTGAAGAAGTCTSTTGGAGGAGAGACGAAACGTTTCATTAGAGAAGAACCCGTCCAGAAGACCTACACAATTTTTTTCCTTTTTGATTTTTTTACCTGGATTACTGAGATGCATCAGGACATCTAAATGTGTTAATTTATGTTAATTGCAGCAACTTTAGTTGAAAGATAATAAAACAAAAAATAGACAGAATAGACTGGCTTTTAATGGCATATAAGAAGAAAAGATGTTTAAATATTRCTGATGTTCCTGTTTAAAGCTATATAATATAATGTATTGACTTATTATATAACCCAATATGAAAGTGCTCCTACATATTTATCCCTGTTATCTTCACAGCTGTCAGAAGACTGAGGGAAGCAGCCAACAGCAATGATATCGACACAGGTATCAACAATGTGGTACAGTATGCAAATGATCTGCAGAGCAGTGGGAGGAAAGTCTAATTAATAATGCTTTTTTTGTTATTTTCTTAAATTCGTCTAGTGCGAACGCTGCTGGAAGATGACATAGACCCCTGTGCAGCAGATGACAAGGGAAGGACAGCTCTTCATTTCTCCTCCTGCAATGGAAACGACAACATTGGTAAGTTGGTGACGGTCATTAGAAACAGCTCTGATTTAGGGTTGGGCGGTATCTTTTAAAATATACATTAGGCCTTCCTTAAATTATATCCCCAAATATGGTGTTACCATCTGCCAGCAGAAGACTTTGTGATGTTGTCTTTTTAATACATGTAATTTAGGATATTTGAAGGGTTTCAAATTAAGGGTTTCTTAGATTAAAGATGCACTTCACAGGGATTTTTAGTTGCAACATCGAACAAAGTGATTTTAAAACAACCAATAAATTTAAAAAAGGGGCCCAAATTAAAGTTTTATATCATTGCAGAATCAACGTGTCACCTCTAGATTTTTGTTACCCACTGCTGAAAGTAAAGATGATAGTGTTTTTTTTTAAATTGTGTCTGTGCGTGTTTGTTTATCTGTAGCATCAGCAAAATATCTCATGAACCACTGGAGGACTTTTGATGAAACTCTGAAGTAATAATTGAACGTACATCTGCTGCTGATTAAACTTTTAGAGTCAACCCCATTAGAAATAGCTGCCGCAGTTACGTAGCCTTAGCAAACACAAAAAAAATAGTTACACCACCGTCAGTTTTACAGATTCTGTACTCAAATTTGTTGTGGTAGTAGCTGAGAGTCCTTTCCAACTTCAACACTAACTTCTTGCAACAGATTGGTTTTAAAGACTTTAGCATAAACTGTTGGAGTCGACTGCCACTTCGACACAGAAATATCTGAAATTAAATTTTTTGAAAATAATCACTGGATGTATGTCTACAGCTTAAGACATTTTTTTAGAATCACCTTGGTTCAATGCGCCATTTTCCTTGAGAGTTGTCTGTAAAATAATACAAATCAAGAAGAAATATATAAAAGTCGACGTAAGAGAAAAGACAAATTACCATAAAATCATGCTTGGGTTAAAATATGCAATATATGAGATAAAACTGTTCTAGATAAACAACTTTAGTGCAAATTAACCACATTACAGTACAACCATGGACCTGCCGCTGTTAATCTTACAAATTGGACCTGTAGATTTGAACCGCATGTAGTCACATTACCTATTAATGATGAAATGCTTTCCAGTGAAATTCACAACACTGTATTTTCAGTTAAAGGACTAATCTTTCACCTCATAAGCTTTTTCTTCAGTATTAACCTAACCATGTTCACATTTGACGTGTTTGGTTACGTTAAAACAAACATTTGTGCGATTCAATTAAAGTATGAACACGTGGCTCAAAACAGGCAGTAAAAACAAAAAAACTATTGATTTTAACACTAAAGCACTTGATACTTTTGTGTTTTTTAAAAAAAAATGTTTCAAACTTGTGCAATCTCAGCTGGCAAATGTATCTTTTTTTAAAAGGCTGCGCAAATCCAGTGAGACCATTTATGGAGCTATTAAAGAAGCTTTGTTTCAACCATTAAAAAAAACTTTGTTAGTGTTTTTATTTTAAAGAGTGCAAACAACAACTGTGCTCTTYACTGTAGTTTGGTTCCACTTTTTGGGAGTAGGAGCCTTTTTATTGCACCACCTGTTCCACAAGCTGAAACATACAGAGAAGTATTCATCTGTTTTTGACCACGCTCAGCAGTTTTTACATCACTACACAGGATGTGTATGAGCTGTAGTTAAACATTAAACACTGTAATAAGAAAGCTTTGTTTTTATGTTTTGTGCCTAAACTGATGTCCAGTTTTCAGAGAAAGTTAAACGTTGKGTTTGTTTGAAAATGACTAATTTTAATCAAAGTTTCTCTAACCTGTGCAGCATTTTTCAACGAGCTGAGGGATTATTTTATTTGCATCTTCACTAAAATCCAAGTAAAGTTCAGCTCATGTAAAAAAAAGCTAGTAGCTCCTTCATTTATGCCTTTAAATCTAACCACAGTGGAAAACAACAAGAAAGACATAGTCGTTTATTTGATTTACTGATGTTTTTCTTTATGGTAAGCGGACACTGTGAAACAAGGAAATACATCTGTTCAAAGTCTGTTCATTTTACATCTTTCAAGCAGGGCTTTGTGTCAGCTGCAGATTAACTGAATTTTAGATACAGTCTTATATTTGTATACTTTGGGATCAATTGTAAGCATTTACTTAAACAGTGGGAGAATCAACAAGTATCTATTTAATTTTAGTGTTTGTTTCTACAACTTACTTCCTTGTTCACATCATATGAGGCAGGGATACTCTATTACAGTCCTGGAGGTCTGCAGCCCTGCATGTTTTACTTGTTTCTCTGCTCCAACACACCTGATTTGAATGAATAGATGATTATCAKGCTTCTGCAGAACTTGGAGGAGGTAATTCACTAACTGAATCAGGTGTGTTGGAGCAGGGAAAACACCATGGGCATCATTATCAATCAAACTGACCTTTCAATCCACCGCAGTCATGTATAAACAGACACATGTATCCTGGATTGTTGTGTGAGTGGAATTCATGCGTTTGCATTTCATTTACTCTGACAACTTACTGCCGGGTGTATTAGATACTGTTGTGAGTATGCTTGTTTCTGAAATGATTATCACTTTCTTTTACATTCATTCTTGAACCGTCTCAGCCACTGCAGCTTGCACARCAGAAGAGCAGAAATGTCAAACGCTTGAAAAACACAACCTTCCTACCGAGTTCGTACTTAGGTGTTAAAATATCCCCTGTGAAGTTGAAGAGGAAATAAGTGGGTCAAAGAACGCACCTTCCAACAGTTCTTGTAGCAGGTTTCTGTAGTCTATGCTGTATTTTACACAGAAGTGAGCTGTGATAAAACCGAAACTCTGATTATTGCGCCAGAAAATAAGGTTGCTCAGACTGAACAGTTTATTGGTGTGTTAGGTCCATCTGTTCAGTCCAGCCTCAGAAACTTGGGTGTCATTTTTGATTCTGCAATGTCTCTGAAATAACATGCAAAACAACTGACAAGAAACTGTTACTTTCACCTTAGGAACATCTCAAAATTTAAACATTTCCTGTCAAAAGCTGAACTTGAAATGGTCATTCCTGTGTTTATTTCTTCTCGTTTGGAGTATTGTAACAGCCTATTCACTTGTTTTAAACAAGAATGAGTTCGACCGTTTTCAGGTTGTTCAGAACTCAGCTGCTCGACTGTTAACTAACATAAACAAACGTGCTCACATCTGTACACCTGTTTTGGCTTYTCTTCACTGGCTCCCAGTTCATTTTAGAATTCTGGTTTTAACTTTTAGAGCCTCACATGGTCAAGCCTCATCATATWTCTCAGATTTGATCCAGCTTCACACACCRTCTTGCAGTTTGAGGTCATCAGGTCAGATGTTGGTGGTGGTACCCCGCACACATTTCAAATCCAGAGGGGATCGGTCTTTCCAAGCAGTTGCACCTAGGCTCTGGAATGCACTGCCCGAACTTATGCGCAGCCTTGATTCCATTGATGCTTTTAAAAAACATCTGAAAACTTTATTTTACAAACAGGCTTTTAGCTAAATGTTTTTTGTTACTTGTATTCTTGTATGAATTGTAATGCTGTGGTGATGTTTTAATTTACTATTTTACTTTCTTGTTTGTATTCTTTTTATGTGAAGCGCTTCGTGATTTTATGTCTATGAAAGGTGCTATATAAATAAACTTTACTTACTTAAATTTCTTAACTCCATTTTAGACCCCTCAAGAAGAGACTTAAACGTAACAAACCTTCCTTTCAAATGGTTTTATGTTACAGTGCAGTTACTGTTGAGCTACGGTGCTGACCCCAACCAGCGAGACAGCCTGGGGAACACCCCCCTGCATCTGGGTAAGAGAAGTGTCCTGCCCTGTAACACCTGGACATACTGTAACATTTCAATTTGTTGAAGTCAATTTGACAAATATTCAAGGGAAATACAGTTTTGTGTTTGTCTTGTGTGTCCCTGCAGCGGCCTGTACCAACCATGTGCCTGTAATCACCACACTGCTGAGAGGAGGTAAGACTTTTTTGTTTAAAGAGCATAAATTACTTCAGGACATACTGAAAAAAAAGGTTCTAAAACTATTTGAAATTTAATCTCCAGTGCTCAAAATCACACAATACATCTTATAAACTTTGAAATGTGTAATAAAATAGTTATTATCGTTGTTCAAACATTGTTTAAATTTCGACATGCTCAACATTTTTTTCTGTAAATGGTATAATAAAATATTTATTACAATTTAGAAATGGCAAATACTTATTTTTAATAGTGTGAACAAGAAATTCCTTACTCTTTCTGTTCAGGAGCACGTGTGGATGCCCTGGATCGAGCAGGCAGGACCCCGCTTCATCTTGCTCGTTCCAAACTGAACATTTTGCAAGACGGAGAATCACGCAGCTTAGAGACCCTGAGAGGGGAAGTCTTACAGGTACAGAAGGAGATAGCTTTTATGGTTTAGTTAATCACGATTATGACCAGATATATTCTTGAATGTGTCCTCATCTAGATCATTGTTTGTTTGCCACCAGATTATTCAGATGCTTCGAGAATACCTGAACTTAATGGGTCAGAGCGAAGCTAAAGAGAGGCTGGAGCACATTTCAACACAACTACAGCACACACGCACCAGAGAGCAGGTAAGAGCTGAGCAAAATACTTCAATGACTGAACATTTATGATCACAATGTGTGAATTTGTTTTGCATTTAAACCTACTAGTAAATAAACTAGAACTTAGATTGRTTTTGTTTCACCAGCCCTTACGTAGTTGTCTGTTTTTATTTTTATTTTATTTTTTCTTTTTGTTCTCTTTCAGGTGGATGAGGTGACTGATTTACTCGCCAGTTTTACGTCACTAAGTCTGCAGAAACAGAATTTGGGTGATAGGTAAAAATGAACTGTATATAGAAATGAAGTCCTGATTTATTATTATTTTTAAGTGTACAACCTGAAACATTAGGATGGGAAAGTCTGCTCCAGACTCAGTGATTAGATAAAGCATGGCTCTGTTGGACAACTGCACGCCTTATTTTAACTGAGATAAGAGAGCTTTTACCACCCGTGGCAAATCAGGACAGTGGGACCCTGACTCTTAATGTGTGTGTGTAAGAGTGTGATTAAAAGTGTGTATCTGTGTGCTTTCTCATTTTCTTTTTGCCTTTGATTATTAAATAAACTGTGATAATTATAAAGCAAATTATTTGAAAGTTCTTACTGCATTATTTTGTTCCATCAAGTGTCTTTTAATATGTTGCCACCCTTTTCTATGTTTTTTGGGGTCTGTATTGTAAAGACTGCTGTTGACGAACATAAATTTAAATAATTAAATAAATATCTTCGCTGTTAATGCCATTCTGTCTTTGTTTATTGTATATTTTGTATAAGTACATATTTACAAGATGTACATTTCATTACTATGTATTAAAGGAGAACTTTGCAGCCTTTGCTTTCATTTCTGATTGGCTGATTGGCTGCGTTGTCAAAATCTCCGCCCCTTTGTGCTAAAACATTGTTTGCCGACAAAAAAGATGGCGGCTGGACCCGCGTAAATTGGATATGCCATTGAGGTATTGAAAAAAATGTTTTATTCTTCACCTTATTTATGCTTTTGAATTGCACATGAACAAGAATGAGCCTAAACACATAAAGTTAGCTTATTGTRGTATTTTGTACACTCATAGCGATTTCGGCCTTTCTGTGACCGCAAAGCCTCGGTGTTTCCTGACCCGCTCCTGCCGGAACGCTGATTAGAAACTCGGAATAACGTCCAGAACTCGTAGAAAAGCCGGAGATTCATTGTCGAAGTGAAAAGATAGGGGGTGTGTTTGTGTATATTTACGAAAGTAGGCGGGAATACTTTTAATTATAACTTTTGCACAGGCTTACAGATTATTGACTAAACTATTGCATTAATTGATGATATTACCCTAGACTCAAGCAGCAATACTTATTGTTGAGTCCATTCAGATTACTGACAGAAATTATTCTGCTTGGAGAACCAGGTAAAGACTAGTCACACATGATATAACYAACATCTTTCTACACAAGTAATTGTYATRAATGCCTTGGTTTTTCATTACTTTTCTGTTTTTGGTCATGTTATTTGCATTTGTTGATAACACTGTTTTTACTCTGGTGTTTGCTTGATAGGGCACTAATGTACTTCATGTTGACCACCAAATCCCAAGACAAGTACAGAAGAAACCATGGCTTATGAGGAATTAAAAGGTAAAACATACTTGAGCTTTTACACAAAACTACGATTAGGTCCTCTTTACTGCATATCTAAACAGACAACTTGAAGAGGATGACAAATGCATCAGTGAAATGCGCACCTTGTCAAAAGTATCCTCATGGATGTTATATTTTAGATATGGGGGCTGACGGAGGAGGACTTGTGGCCGGTCGTAGTCAGAGAGAGAAGAGGAGGTCGTACAAGGATCTATTACGAGAGGAGGAGGAAATTGCTGCTGAGGTCCGAAAGTCCTCAAAGAAACGTCCGAAGGTTAGTTATTTGTCCTCAGTCACTTAAATTTGGCTTTGATGCTTACTACAATGGTATAAATTGTGATAATTCATATTAGGATTCAGAATTTTTTATGATGAGCAGAGACATGCACAAGAAGAAGAAGAAGCATAGTGATGACTACTACTACATGGGTGAGAAGTTTTATTTTTAGAAATGCAAACAAAGATTAAAATATACTATAGAAAGGTTTTATTTCCCAATTTCCTATTAAGTTTATTTGATTTTTGTATTCTGTTGCCTTCATCAGACCACGAAGGTTCAGCTCCACCTTCCCATAAGAAAAAGCACAAGTCTGTCGACCGATCACCGCCTCTTTCTTCCCCTTCATCGTCACATTCGACAGACACAGCGATGGGCCTCCTGCAGGCCATCACCTCTCCCATGGCCACCGGTTCAGACCCCAGCCCCCACCTGCACAAGAAACCGTCCTATCCGTCTTTTTCCTCTCACTCCTCCAAGGAGCGCAAACGTGAGAGTGGCAGCAGCGGTGGAGGTGGAGGCAAAGGCAGCCATTCTGCCTCGCTGTCCCGCCCCATGTCCTCATCTTCATCTTCGTTCAAAAAGCACTCATCCTCTTCCTCGAAGTCGTCTCTCTTTCACGGCGGAGCTCCCAAAGAGGAGCCGCTGACTTTACGGGAGGCTGACGGGCTGAAAATGAAGCTCATCATGTCGCCAGAGAAAGAGGAACCGGAGAGCTTCCCGGTAACGTCACACTCATCCAAAAGTGGTGGAAAGAAAGAGAGAGATAGAGAGAGGATGCAGCAGACAAAGCCACCTAAGAAGAAGCTGCAGCAGAACAGAGACCCACTGCCTGTAGTAGGGAAGGAGGTGGAGGTAGAAGGTAAAAAAAACTTAATGCATATAGTACACAATATCTGATGTTACCATTTCATACGTAGAGCTTGAAGTTGTGTTTATCTGTGTTAATTTCTTCCCTGTGCAGGCCATTATGGAGGTGGCATGGGGGATGACAGCTCTTCATCTGGGGGGGAACTGGAGGCTGGTGAACTGGTTATAGATGATTCATATACCCACTTGTCGAAGAAGAAAAAGAAGAGCAAGAAAAGCAAGAAGAAAAAGGACAAAGAAAAAGACCGAGACAAGGACAAAAGTGGGAAGGACAAGAAACACAGCAAAGGATTTGGTGGTGAGTTAATGTCAAAATTGAAGGATAATTCTTATTTTTTTAAGCATAGTTCTTTTTAGTACTAAAACTTGACATTTTGGGAACAAAGTCTGCTGTTAATAATGTTTTACTGACATTTCCATTTGATTTTTATACATAGAAAATTTCTGTAAACCATGTGCTCTCTGACACTAATATTTTCTATAAAGCCTTGCACTTTTTGCAATCTACTTGATTAATTACTTACAAAAACTAAGTATTTGTGATCTTAGAGCAGCAGAACAATACATGAGTTATTATGATCTTAAACTTCTTTGTTAAAACAGTTTTTTCTTTTTCCAAAACTGACTGACGTACAGAGTATCTGCAGCTGTCATCGTCACAGCTTGCTTTGAGAACAGTTAATAAATAACTCAACACCTGTGGAGGACAACAATCATTCATTCTCTTTTACTAACAAGAGAGATGTCTGCATCCAGATTTCATACACTGTCTACCATCAGTTTTCACTCTTCTAAAAGCAAAACAAAGCTCTGCAACATTCTAGTTATTCTCCAACTTACAGTATTATTGTATTGTTCTGTATTGCAGAACAATGTTTGTGTTGTTAAAGGTATAGTTTTCAAGTGGGATTGAAAGAAAATTGTTAAACGTGTTCGTTTACCATTTTATATGCTTGAGCGAAACAGAAAATGGACCAATACATGGATATTGAATGTAAAAAAGTTCATACAACACCACACAGAGCGCTCGAGCTGAAGGCAGTTTATTCTGAGTCTGCGTTCAGGCCTTGTTTTCAGGAAGTCATTTCAATACAACAAAAACTTCAGGATATGACTCCGCCTATTTTATTGCATCATCAGGAATGGCCCCTAACACTGCTGGAGTCATATCCTCACACAATATTCTCTGGCCTAATGAAGACCAACGGTTCAGTTACATGTTGAATCTGTGTTCAGGCATGAATCTGCATAAAATCATCAAGTCAAACAAATAACATTATAAAATATTACTGTTCTAATAAAAAGAATATACCATGTGTAGTGTAATTAAAATCAGTTTATAAGCAAACCCCAATAAATTTCTTCAGGATCATGTGGAAAAGATTTGAACAATTATTATTTTATTTAAATAGCTTTTTCAACAACCTCACTTTGAAAAATAGAGTTTAACTCTGACTGAAATAATGAGTTAATGGCTTGCCTAAGCATGTTCAAGACCAAATTGGATTGCTGCCATCTTAAAATATGTAAAAAATGTGTTGCAGGTTAGGGCTGCAGAATATCAGGAAGACCTGCAATAACAGAGCTTAATACTGTGATGACGATATGACTTGTGATAAAGGAACAAATACTTAAGTGTTGAGGTGTTTTTGCTCAAAACAACTACCGTAATAGATCATTTCCATTTCGACATGACAGTTTTATTTCAGAGAAGTGCAACTAGCTGCTGTATTAGCAGTGAAACAACAAAACTGTATTCAATACCGTTTCTTAAGGACTTAAAAACCTCACCACCATAAAACATTTTCTGATGCTCTAAGTACTGAAAAATACCCCTTACTGTCAGTTTTTAAAATTTTATATATATAAAAATATAGCTCCAAATAAGAGACGGTCTGTTTTTTTTTTACCACGTTTTTTGTTGCTAACATTTTCCTTACATGTCTTGCTTTCTAAGCTTACTTACCGGTAGTTGTTTTCTGTCTACCTGCGTCTATGTATGGGGCAGGTTTCTAATGTAAGAGATCCAYCCGCTTGGCCAAATGCAGGAAGTGCTCCATGTGATTGGTCAAACACTTCAAGCTTCTGTGTGATTGAAAAAAAACGCATAAATGCAAACATTTAAGCCAAACAGTTTACGCAGTTTTTGGTGATATGTCCTGTATTTATATTGTTATGTAAATTGCAGATTAGTGAAAAACACTGATAGTTTTTTCCCCCTGAAACCTTCAGTTTTGTTTGTTTGCTCCAGACTCATCCCGAAGCCACAGCCACTCCCATGCTACTGTCACTCACAGTGCTGTTGGTCCGATGTACGCCATGAGCAAACCCATCACTCCTCATCACATCAGCAGTGATGGAGCTACAGAGAAGAAGAAGAAGAAAGAGGATAAAGACAGAGAAAAGCACGAGAAGGAGAAAGATAAGGTGAAGGGCTGTTCACTCCTTAGTCTTGTAGTTTTGGCARTTTCGTCCTTTTTGACAATTATTTTTAATTCCTCTAGGCCAAGAGGAAGACCACAACAGCCTATCAGGTGTTTTGTAAAGAGTACAGGGTCAACATAAATGCTGAACAACCAGGATTAGGTCAGTGAAGTGTTGATGTGTAGAGTAATTTGTATCGAGACAGTCGTTTTATCAGATATATCATATTTTGTATATTTTCTCTGCAGATTTCGGCGAGCTGAGCAGGAAGTTGGCAGAGGTGTGGAAGGCCATGCCAGAGAAGGACAAACTAGTATGYTTTTGTTCTGTCTACTTTTGCAACAAATATAACTTTTACTCCTGCAGTTGTAACGATGGATTCAACATGTTTGTGCGTGTGTGTTCCCTCTGCTCAGGTGTGGAGGCAGAAAGCTCAGTATCTGCAGCACAAACAGAACAAAGCTGAGGCCACCACAATAAAACACAAGACCACCAACGATAGCAAAAGCAAAGGTATTATTTGACTTTAGCTCAAGGTTCTGTAGTTGTTGTAAGCAGTTTATTTTCTCTGAGCAGCACGGCTCGATGCTTGTTAAATTATGTTTTATCTTCAAAGTCATAGGAACTGCAGCAGGAGTTGTATCACCAACCAGAGCTCCCGGCACCATGTCCCTGTCTCCGGCTCGAGTGCCAGACGTGGACCCCATCGACGCGGCGGCTCACCTGCAGCTGCTCGGAGAGTCCTTGTCTCTGATTGGCCATCGACTGCAGGAGACAGAAGTGAGTCTCTGAATTTGGGCTGAGAATTCTGAAAGAAGCCCGCGCCTCAGTTTCAGCTGAAAGGTGTAATGTGAGTGGGGTGTGTAAATKTGACGCATGTTCTGCTGTGTCAGGGGATGGTGGCGGTCTCTGGGAGTTTGTCTGTCCTTCTGGACTCCATCTTGTGCGCACTGGGCCCGTTGACCTGTCTCACAGCACAGATACCACAGTTAAATGGATGTCCTCGAAACGTCTTGGTACAGTATTCATATTTTTCTAAATATCTCATAAAACTACAATAATTTTGAGTGTTTTTTAACTTGCAATAATTTAAGTAGTTATGTGACTATTRTTTTGATTAACAACACACTTTTACAACATTATTATTATCATTATTATTACTGTTATTACTGGTTGTAATGTGCTGCTGAACCCCACTAAAATGAGTTGGTTTTTCATAATAGGGTTGATTTTTTTTGGCACACTTGCAAAAAAAAAACTTGCAATGATCTTGTTTTAATTTCTCAGTTTTGTTTGGAAGTTAATGTTCATAACAGCACTTCAAATAATRTGTATTTTTCAGACATAAAATTTGTTGTTGTGTTGAAACCATTGAGGCTAATATCAGCATCATCTGAGTAAAGGGGAGGAAGTCTAGTGGAGGTGGTTCAGGCGTCTGATTAGGACACTCGCTCCTGGAGGTTTTCTGGGCACGTCCCACTGATAAGAGGCCTTGAGGCAGACTCCGGCTGTGTCTCAATTCAGGGGTTGCCGCTCACAGAGTGCACATTTCTAGGCCAGCTAGGTCACCGTGCCCAAAGCTGGCCCATTTTGTGGGCTCCTTCTCATGCGGYCCACAAAACCCCMAAAACAAATGCTGCATCTGAGTGTCCTTCACAGCTGACGGTATTCCAGCACTTAGACAAATCTAACAGGCTTATGTACAGTTACAAAGCATGTTTTGAGCAGATCATTAACTTAATCTCCATTAAGACCTTTAACATATAACAATGAACATGAACAGTGAAAGCCTTGAGTAAAATTAAACAGAATACAATTTATTAAAAACCTAAACAGCAACTGGAGACGCATTAAAATAACATTTTACAATACAAATATAAAGCCTAGTGCTGAAATTGAAGCTAAACCCAAATATTAATGTCTTTTGTGTATTTTTGTGTAAAGTTTTTAAAAATACATTGAATTTTGGGAAGTTATACCTCTTGTGAAAACACATTTTAATTTCTATGCATTTATGGGTGATGTGATACAAAAGATAACACCATGGTAACAGGGTAGTGCGTGGTCACACAGACGTTCGTTATCCAAGCTGTTTTATTCAGCCTACCCAGACTTTGAAGGGTGTGGYCTCYGAGGATACAACCCCTGARTTGAGTCACGGTCCCAGAACTCACTGGAAGGATTAGGTATCTTCTCTGGTCTGGGAACGCYTCAGGGTCCACCRATTGGAGCTGGATGGTCCCTGGGACGAGGGAGRTCTGAGTGCTTTTCCTGGACACAYGATCTATCCTGGATAGATAGTGTAAATAACTCAGTRTTTTYCTGTGTACTTGTTTGTATTGTGTGTATAGGTGGTAATAAAAGTCTTCCGTTCATTTTTTTGTTACTGCTTCCTCAACGTTTCTTTTTATTTTTCCCAGTCAAACACATTGGACAACATCGCCTACATCATGCCTGGACTGTGAGTAAAGGACAAGCCTGAATATGGAGGAATACAGTGCTGTTCTTCTTTTGGCTGCTCCCTGCTTTAGGGGTCTCCACAGTGAGCGAACTCGCATAAAAGATCTGGCACTTGTTTTATGCTGGCTACTGCTTTGATGCTACCTGGGCTTGAACTTGCAGAGCCACAAGACTACAAGACCCCAGCACTGACCACAGGGCTACCACAGCCCCCAATATGGAGGAATACAAAATCAAAAGTAAAAAAAAAACTAATAATAATGTAAATATTGACTGCAGGGGTCTGTTACCAGAGAGACCTCAGGACTTCAAACCTCTTAATATTTTTAGGTGTCATGTTTTTAAAACGTGTTTTTAGGAATAAAAAAAGTTTAATTTTATAATTGCTGTGTTTTTAAAAACCTAACATTTTACTGAACATGGTGATCTTTGCGTCACATCAGCTTGGTTCTGCTGTTTCTGTACAGCTGTGGGTTTTATGAATGATTGTATTGGATGAATGTGTATTTGTCTGCAAACACCTAAAGCTAGGGAATTTCTCACATCTTGTTTTTCTTTTACCATGTCTAAAGTATTTGTTTTGTATGTTTTTTATCACCATCTGTTAAGCATTTAGGGTAAACTATGTGAAGACATTTAAACATGATGAAGAAAAAACAATTATTGGTGCAACTTTGTCAAAAGAATGGCTTCTATCAGTTTGCCATCAGTTTAAAACTGAACAGTAGGACATCTGCTACAATAAAAGATTTGTTTTAATATCCCTGCTTCACCATACTTACTCAGCAGTTTTGTCCTTTATTTGTAGCTTTTAGTTATTGTTTTGCTACTTTTAGCTAGCTTTTTGCTCTTTTTAGATATTAACCAGAACTTTAGTTCTTTTAGTTACAATCTAGCCTTTTGGACATTATTGCTATGTTTTGCCAGCATGTTGATGAGCTACGTTTATGTAATGATTTGGTACTTTTAGCTTGTGTTGTGTCAGCTTTTAGCTAGTGATTTGCTACTTTTTGTGCATGTTTTACATCAGCTAGATATGTGCGATTTTAACCTATTGGGCTACTTTTACCCAATGTTACTTTTGGCTTATAACTAGCATTTTGCGTCATTTAGCTTTTGTCTAGTGATTCGAGACTTTTAGCTTGTGTTGAACTACTTTTAGCTTATGTAGTGTTTTTAGTTTGACTTTTGCTAATTTTAGTGATTTGCTACTATTAGCTACTGATTTGCTACTTTTGGCTTTAAGGTAGTGACTTGCTACTTTTAGCTTGTGTTGTGATACTGTTAGTTTTTAGTATTTAGCTTGTGTTGTGATACTTTTAGCTTCTACGTCGTCAGTTGCTACTTTTAGTTTGTGGTGTTGCATTTAGCTAGTGATTTGCTTCTTTTAGCTTTTAATGTAATGATTTGCTACTTTTTAGCTTGTGTTGTGTCAGCTTTTAGCTAGTGATTTGCTACCTTTAGCTTTAAGGTAGTGATTTGCTACTTTTAGCTTGTGTTGTGATACTTTTAGCTTCTACGTCGTCAGTTGCTACTTTTAGCTTGTGGTGTTGTATTTAGCTAGTGATTTGCTTCTTTTAGCTTTTAATGTAGTGATTTGCTACTTTTAGCTTGTGCTGGGATATTGTTAGCTTCTGATGCTACTTTTAGCTTGTATTGCTTTTAGCTTTTGATTTTCTACTTTTAGCTTGTGTTGTATTTTCAGTTGTAATGTTTGACTCTTTTAGCTTATATTGTGTTACTTTTAGTTTGTATAGTAGTTTTCTACATTTATCTTGTGTTATTTGTGGCTTTTAGCTAATGATTCTGTACTTTTAGTTGTGGTTCTTTAAGCCTTTAGTCAGCTGTCATTCAGCACTCACACGGTTCYGTCGACGCATGCGCAGAGCAGCAGATGTGTTCACCTCTGGAGTGCAGCAGGAATCAGGAAGTCTGTTTTCATCCCAACGCAGCAGCAGACATGTCATCATCTGCCTCACAGTCCGGTAAGATGAATCCTGTTTCTGTTTATCATGTGGTGGTCCAGAAAGTGAAACTTAGACATGGCGGTGTGGTAGAAATAATAAGTGTAGGCGCGACTCTGCTGCGTGTTTTCGCTGTTGTGTTGCGGTTTGAGCTGAGAGAAGAGGGCAGCTGCACAGGGCGGCGTGTGTTCTCAGAAAAGTTGAAGCGGTTCTGAGCAGAGACAGGGTGGTGACACACGCAGATGGCAGCAGGCAGAACAAAGTAAACAGCTCAGTTACTTCAACAATGAAGTGAGTCATGTGGTTCGTTTAGTTTGGTAACTCGCTTTGTGAACTCTATGCTCCTTTTTAAAACAACAACAACAACAACAACAACAATACACTAACCACTGCTGCTGCTTTGCAGAGCTGAGGCTGGTCGTTCTGGGCCCAAAACAGGCAGGAAACAAGCCTGCAGTTTGCTCCATCCTGGGCCTGGAAGTCCAGGGCCCGGATGTGGGGGCTGATCAGGAGTGCACCAAACACAGAGGAGAGGCTGCTGGCAGGCAGGTAGGAACAGAGGAACATCTTCACTAAAATGTTTTATTTTACATTGGTTCGGTGAAATCTTACCTCGAGTTATAAAAGTACTCTTGTTTACAAAAAAATGAAGTGGGGTTCAGGTAAAAGATTATGAACAATTAATATCTTACCTGTTATAGATGTGTCTGACATGTAAATGGGGATGAAAGGACCTAAAGAAAGACTTATATGAAAAGAGCTCCTTTGTTACTTGTTCTTTGTCCTGCTGTTCAGTGAGATATCTACAACAGGTAAGACARTAATTTTTCATATTCTTTCAATAAATAAATCCGAACTATCCTTTTTAAGTCTTACTCAGTCGATTTCAGCAAAGCCACTGTAATGTTTTGGTCTATAAGGTTCCACTTCCTCATATGTAATTACATATAATACAGGAAGCTCCCCCACAAAAATGAAACTGGATTTTTTTTTATCACTTCCTGAAACGAAACTCATAAAAAATCCTGCTCTGCTGGTTCAGATTGAGCCCAAAGCCCAGCAGAACCTATCCTAAGCTGTTTATTTCATCTGCTTCTGCAGGTCGTGGTCGTCTCCAGTCCTGCCTGGTTCAGCTCGGCCTGCGACYCAGAGGAAAGAAGGAAACATATTTCCTCTCTGGTTGCGTTGTCGAGCCCTGGACCACACGCCTTCCTGCTCTGTGTTCCTGTGAGCCAGCCAGCTGATGATGAAACCAAAGCGCTCGCTGCCCTGGACCGGCTGTTCGGTTCCTCTGCCGTCAGCAGGAACACGCTCGTCCTCTTCACCCACATGGAGGAGCTGGGAGAGGACGAGCAGCTGGAGGAATACCTCGTCACGTGGCGCAAAGACCTCCTGGAGATGGTGGCGAGGTGCGGCGACCGCTACCACACGCTGGAGCGTGGAGGCGGAGGCGCAGAGGAGCGGAGCGCGGTGGAGGAGCTGCTGGAGAAGGTGGAGCAGGTCGTGATGGAGAACGGGAGCCAGCACTTCAGCTGCCATCTCTACCAGGAGGCTGAGGAGAGGCTGCAGGCGAGGCAGAGGGAGGTTGTGAGGCAGAGGAGGGAGGAAGGCCCCGAGTCTCCCACAGACTCAGAAGTGACGGAGGAGGAGATGGAAGCTGTCCGAGAAGAGGCGGAGAGGAGCGTGGGGGGCTTCGATCTGGATCTAGGTGGTATCTTTACGTCTTCTAGCGTCTCACCTTCCACCCCTGTTCCTTCCTCTTTTCTCCAAAGGCTGTGGGGGAAGCTGGTGGCCTGGATCAGATGGCTGCCGTCCCTCGTGAGGAGGGATGCCCTGATGGGGGCCCTGGTTGGCCTCTTTGTGGGGGGGCCGTTTGGAGGGATGGTTGGGGCCACTGTGGGCTCTGTGGCTACTGAAGTGGGGAAAAGGAAAACGGAGGAAACTGAGAAAACTAAATAAGAGATAATGTCATTAATATGTGCAAGAAGTTACATCATTTATCTCTTTAAATATTACTCTAGAGCTAACTGACCTGTTAAAATGCTATTTTAGTGGCACTTCAAAATGTTTCTGCACAAATACGACCAAAATGAATCATCCTTTAATTTTTACATTTGAACCAAGGCTGGACGAAGAATTTTCTTGTATTTTATCAAATCTGTCTTTTTCCCTTTGTATATTTTTTTTGTAGTTTTATGTTATAAAGTTACATTTCAAAACTGGTGGTAGTATCATGGTTTGGACATCTAAATCTAAAGTTCTGGTGGTAGTATCATGGTTTGGACATAGTATATTTGTCTGTACTTGTATTTTGCTTTATCAAATCCAAGGTCCCCCAAGTGCTTCACAGTACAATCAGTCATACATTGTATGTAGTATGTGCGTATGTACATATTTAAATCTTAATTACACCTACAGTCTTGTTTTTAAAGAAAGACAGTTTTGGGCCTGCTGTATTAGTTATTTTACCTACAGATGTTTTGGACAAATAAAACAACTGATTATGTTAATGATTGGATGTTAGTGTTCCAACTGAACGGACCCAAACACAAACTTTTTTCCACCCGTAAGTTATGTAACACCACATCCATCTACTCATCAAATAAGCGACTCAAGTTTAACGTCTTTCTAGTTGTTTGCTCACCTGGTCAGGTTAGTTTCATTCACTCAGTGTTATTGTGTGAAAGATTTAAACACTAAAGTTTTTTTTTTCTTTTACATAGAAACAGCCAAAGAACTAAAACGCATGGAAGCTTTTAACAACTTTTTTCTATTTTATTTTCATGTTGTGTCAGCTGGTGTTTAATGTTCTTAATAACTTGCAGTGTTTTCTTTCAAAATGATGTTTTTTGTTTAATTTAATTTGACAGATTATCTTTCATTGAGTGAGACATTCTGATAAATTAAAATCACTAAAGAAACTGATTCTTGTGTCTACATTGTTGGGCAGGTTGATAGCATTATTTGGTTCTAAGCAGAGCTTTTAAATTTTTTTTTGCTTGCTTGTTTGTTTGTTTGTTTTTTTGCTGCGCAAACACAACCAATTATCTGCACTAACTGGTCGAGTGTTAGTTATTCTGTGAAGTCACAACGGCTATTTTTAGGATTTTGAAACAATTATAGCAAAGAAAATGTGCTGTTTGATCATTTTTAATTTTTTTATTTGATTGATAGAAATCATCACCTCAGAGAAGTTATGTCTTACATTCATTTAGAGATTAGACATACTGTTAGGAGATCTGTAAACAATTTTTTGACATTTGGCAGCAATTTATATCTTATGTAGAAAAAATTTCGGCAGATAACTTTGTGTAAAGGTCAAATATTGTTTCATTGTACACAAACCTTTTTATTATATCACTTGTATTAATACAAGATCGATTTTTGTTGTTTCAGTAGATCCGGTATAGGAAGGGGTGGGAGGGGTGGGATTTCGGGTGTTTGTGTTTTTATTACTTTGTTGTTTGTTTTTTGTTGTACATTATGTTAAAAAATAATAAAAAAAATACTTTCATCAAAAAAGAAATCATCACTTCGACTGGGCAACCACTGCTCTAGAAAAAGTGCAGAAACTCCTATTTAGGGTGTAATACAAAGACCATCCACAAGGGGGCGACATTGAGCTTTGTATGGAATAAGTTCACAGCTTTAAAATAAAACTTTCAATTATTTATTGCCTTCCGAGCAAATAAAAGCTGCAACATTTCACTGTTACATCTCTTGACATGTTTGAATATGTATTTTTTTTTTTGTTTGATTAAAGAGTTTGCAGCCTCTTCCAGAGACTTGAGTTTGCATTTTCCCCGAGGAGCCTGCCTGTGATTATTGTCCGTCCTGCTGCAGAGGGAGCAGATATAGATAGTTGTGGTGCAGGCTCAGGGTCCGGGCTGTCTCCCACACTCCTCTCACAGCTTTGACACGGATGTAATTGATACTCTGCTAAAAGTGTCCCGTCACAGCCCATCCTTCCACCGCTCTTGTCTCTGGGAGCTGCCGCCGGCTCGGCCTCAGGAACACAGCTAGGCGTTTCCGAATGTGGGTGGTCTGGCTCTGGAGGGGAGGGAGAGAATTAGCTCAGCTCTCATGTTTCTCCCCCCCTCTCTCAAAAGAAAAAAAAGGAGTGAGGAAGGGAGGGGACAGGAGAAAGAGAGAGTGAGTGAAAAGCAAGCTCTGGGAATACATCTGTCCTCCAGATGTGGCCTCCTCTTGTCTGAAACCAGAAAAAAATAGAAGTTTTTAAAAAGTGTAGGAAAATTGGTGCTAAACAGTTTTTTATTGTTAGGGATTACACATCCACCGTGGACTACAGAGCTTTTAACCCCCCCCCCCCCCACACCTCCTTTTTTTTTTCTGAAAGAAAGCAATGAAACAACACACCAGAGCCCTTGAAGTGAATGTATATGAGAGAACACCTGTCCAAATATTATTCAGTCCCAGGCCGTGCACATCAGGCACAGCACGGAGAGAGAGAGCAGTGATGGAGGGGGGAGAACCGTCCATGAGAACATTTATTTCTTCTGGAGGWTACAGACGAGCAGATCAGAGTCACCGTGTGTCTGTGTGCTTTAAATCTGAGCAAACACGCAAACATGAACCCACAACTTCTGCTGCTCTTCCTCTCAGCTGGAATGTTGCTGTGAGGGCCTGGTGGTCCCTGCTGGGTTCAGGAGGAGAAGAGTGGGGGAGAGAGACATGGACACCGCAATATTTTTTTGTTATTATCGCACCCTATGGGCTGGAAAAAGACAGCAAACCAAAGGAAAATAAACAAGATGACACACTTTTTCCTGAGCTACGCTGGCYGGGTTTATTCCTTGGTTTCCACCAAAGAAGAGGAAGAGGAAAAGTTTATCATTATAACCTGATGTTATGATGACCAATCTGCAGCATTTTATGAGTTTGTCATTTTAAATAGGATCAGAAAACATCTATTCAGTTTTAAATAAAAAAAAAAATAATAGTATTTGTTGTCAGGAAAACGACATCTTTAATGAGGATGTTTAATTATTTGGTGACAAACTACAAAATAAATAATGTGTAAGCTGTAAGGAACACACACACACACACACACACACACACACACACACAGAGAGAGAGAGAGAGAGAGAGAGAGAGAGAGAGAGAGAG
>NW_013952455.1:2214094-2240631 GCF_001266775.1 Austrofundulus limnaeus | reverse complement strand
CTCTCTCTCTCTCTCTCTCTCTCTCTCTCTCTCTCTCTCTGTGTGTGTGTGTGTGTGTGTGTGTAAAGCAGCTATAGAGTTTTATATCTTATCCATGTTTGAGTGCTTCCTTTAATATTAACGCATCATTTTCACAATGAAATGAGAACAGAGAGGTTTTTTAGATATGAGCTGACGATTTAAATTAAGTCAAATGACACATTTTGTACACTTTGCTGCCACTTTTGAGTCTAATCTGAGCAGTTATTTTTTTATGATTATTAATTGTACATGAATTTTTTTTCAGCTGACTATAAATTTTAAGCAGTTTGCACAGATTTATGACAAAACATATTGTGTTTGGTTCARTCAGGAACAGTCCGCTCTGACTTTATAAGGAACAACAACAACAGCAAAAAAGGCACACACACACACAAAAAAAAAGAAACAATTATCAACAGGATTTTTGGAGAAACAATTTAAAAAAACATCCCTTTTTGAGATCTAAAGCTCAAACATGCTTCACTTCAGAAAAAGCTTAAACGGGTCACAAAAAGTTGGACTYAACACGTCTGAAATGGCATTTTGTTTTCTTTTATTGTTTTTACACATTCACAGTTGAACTTTGATGATTTTTGGACACTAACACTAACTTTTAAAATGTCTATAATTCTCAAAAACTTACACAGATTTGTTATTACATCGAAGGGTAGTTTTTTGTCTCCTTTCACCCAGTGTGTCTCCCATTCCTGTGTTTTCATCCAAATCTCCCCAAAATGCAGAGAGTGTCCAGTTTCCATAAACTTTTGTTATATTTTAGCTCAAATTATTCTCTTCAAATCTGGAAATAAAGAGATTTAATTACAGCCTTTGTCCTGACTCTGGTTTTGAATGAAACTTTATTGAYCCCATGAAGGGAAATTACAATTTGGAACAACCCATTCAGGATATATAGACAAACCCAACAGACTGGGAGAACAGGTGCCCCGGGCCCAGCAGCCATGTAAGGTGCTACTCTTAAAAACAACACTGGTTRACAATAAATAAAGTCAACAACAGCATCACAAAACATCAAAATGATCACCAACACTGTTTGACTTTGTCAGTCAGGAGAAGCTTATAAAGTGAAGACGGTCATGAAGAGGACAACTGTGAGATGATTGAAAACTGGACATCCCTCCAAACATGGAACGAAAGACAAGACAAACTGGTGGAGGCTGCAGAAAGACTGACAGCAACACTGGAGGAAGAGCTGCAAGATGTTCTGATAGGAAACTTTTTTCTATTAAAAAAACATCCAGTCCCCACTAAATATCCCCAAAMTTAGATCATGCCTCACAAAAGCAAGTGGGAAAATGTCATGTGGTTTGATGAACCCTGAAGTTGAACCTTCCAGCCAAAGTTCTGTAAGGTGCAATGTTATTTCTATTGCACGTTAAGTTGATCAAAGTGCTACACAGTTCAGCTTGTGTTATTAAAAACAAGAGTAAAAAATAAAATACAGAAACATACTAAAAACCATCAGCTCTAATTGATCTGTCTCAGTCAAAAGCCAAAGAAAAGAGATGAGTCTTTCGCAAAGATTAAAAAAAAAACTCGACCTCTTGGCAGCACGATTTAAGGCAGTGCCACCTGTGCAGTTTTCAAAATCTCACTACCATTTCACATCCAGTTACATAACAAATTAAACTTAGTTCCACTGAAAAGATAAAAACTCTGCATTTCCCAATCATTTGAAGAACATTGTACTAAATAAAACAACATAAAATCATATTTTATGAAGGCAGAACACTGAAAACTTGAACATTAAACTGAACTTTATCTGAGATYATAACTGAAACTTCCACTATTTTTATTTTGTTTTCTGTTTACACACTGAGCACTAGTTAGTCTTGACTGCATCATATGAGATTTCTTTTGGTCCTCCACTTGTGGCGCCCCTTGTGGATGCCTATACTGCCTATGCCACAGGCCGGCCCTGGCCTCGACAGTCACAGCAGACCAAAGTGTAAAAGCCTGATCACCTCTGGAGCTCATTTTAAATTTAAGAAAAGCCGGTTGGTAAAAAAGATGAAGCCATATCTTCAAAAACTTTAAAAGCCAAGAGTAAAATCTTAAAATCAATTCTCAAGTGGACAGGAAGCCAATCGAGAGAAGCCAGGCACTGACTGTGGATCACCTTGTAGTGAAACACGGTGGTGGCAGCATCAGGATGTGGGCTGCCTTTTCTTCAACTGGAGTAAAACAACGTTTTGTTGTTGTAAATCAAYACATCAAAATTAAGAGCACAGTCCTCAGTGCACGAGCGATAAAGAACAGTGCAGACAAAACCGTAGAGGAAATAAAAACCTGCAGGTGAATTTTACCAGTCAGGGTGTGGCGATAAAATCACACACAGCTGCTGAAGTATCTCCAACACACACACAGTCAATGTGACTCGTGTATCAGCTGCTGTTGTGCTGTTAGGGATCTTCTAGGTCTTATTTAAATCAAAATGAGCTGAGCCAAAATATAGCACCCCCTCCCCACCCGGACAGAAACCGAGGAGAGAAGGYGTTTCCCTGCTCGTTCAAAAGCGAATTCCAATGATGGTCGCCACATTTGTGTCATTTATCTTCGCTCCGATACACTTCAAGCATACGTTCTGTCACTTGGACGGTRAAAATAAAAACAGGCGTTTGGGCTCCATTAATATGTCGTGATGATGCTAAATGGATTCCAGTTTGAGCCATTTAAGCAGCAYGGAGGAGGAGGAGGATGGGGTCACCGACTGGTTCAGCCTGCAGTGGGAAGCTTCAAAGCAAGCGTTGGGCCTGAGTGGAGGGACGTGGATGACAGTTATATTAGGAGACGGGATGAAGAGCAGCGTGAGCAGGAGGCTGTGTTTAAAGGAGGCCTTGTTTCCATTTGAGCGGTGGTGAGATAACGCAGCGTGGAGACAAAAACTCKGAGCAGTTAGCAGCCTCGCACTGCACCTCCTGCAGCAGATGGGCTTTGAGGTCTGGGGGTGGGGGGGGGGGCTTCAGTCACAGCAGAAGACAACTCACTCCTTGTGGGGCTGGATGTGGCCCCCTGAGCTCACCATAATTGATGAATAGCGTGGTCCACATTAAGTGACATGCACTGTTGGCTGTAAGTGGGTGTGATGATCTTTTTTACGGGGTGGGGGTGGGGGTGCCTTTGAAGCTGGAGGCTGCGTTTGAACCGTCAGCGGAGACCCTGAGTCTCTGTAAGGGACACCAGCCTGTGGTTTGGTCTCGGCCCTTGGCACAAACACAAATACTCACACGTGCACCCATGTTACCCTGCAGGCTTCTGGAGGGTGTGTGTGTGTGTGTGTTTGTGTGTGTGTGTTTGTGTGGTGGGCTTGGAAGGTGGCTGTATTATTCCTGCTGCAACACACGCTTAACTCAAGGCAGACCTGACCTGGGTCCTGCTCCTCCACTCCTGCACCGCCGGATCAGGTCCTAATCCTTCCCCTCACCACATRAAGGGGAGAGGCGAAGAGGAGCCCCCCCTCAATGCTGCCATGAACATCACATGTCACTCAGGTCCACATGCCGTAACGCGGCTTACGGCGGGTATCAGTGTGTCATATGAAAGCTGAAGGAGCTTATGATGGAGGCCCAGGAGGACCAGAGGCGGAGACAGACGCGCAGGAAGATTGGAGCCATGTCTTGCACGGATACAGCAGTCTGAACCTGGAACTGATCTTCTGCTGTACCCACTTGTTTTCACAGATCCACCGCACCGATACATCCTCTGCCAGGAAAGCACGGCGGCGCTGACCCGAGACACCGCTTCTGAGTCGCTGCACTCGAAAACAGCCTCTAAATGGGAGCGTCTTAAGAGGCTCTTTGCAGTAATCTGGAACTAACAAACCCAAAACAACATTGGGACACAGCCAAGCTCTGGCCCCGGCAACACGAGCCCCCCGGCTCCCAGCCGAGCACATAATAACTCCTGCTCAAGGGCCTGTTATTGTTGTATCTTTTCAAACAACGCCAAAACCCAAAGCACATGCCGCTCGCACACAACCTTGAAGCTGCAGATCCCTGCAGTTGCTTGGCATGTGTCATGGTCCAGGTCCCACGCCATGGAAACACAGAGGCCCTGTGGGTGGTGTTGGGTGCCACTGAGGCCCCCTGATCTCCGACTGACATCCCCTTCAATCTCCATCTGAAATGAGAGACAGGCCGTCGGGGCGCAGGGATGGGCCTCTGATTTGTGCTGCGGTTCCTTTGAAACCCTGCAGAGAGGAGGAGATCCAGTGAAGATGACGGTCAAACGGGATGAAGATGTGCAGCTGCAGTGGCTTTACTTTGTCCCTGACAGGGCAGTGGAATCAATAATCGACACTGGGTAAACAAAAGAACATCAAACTTGAACCTTTCTGTAGAGAGATGGATGATAATCAACACAGCTACTGCCTGAAAATACAACTCTCTTCAGTAAAGCCTAACAGTAATTTGAGACTTTTATTTTGTAGTAATCTAAATTAACAAAACATTATAAATTGACATTTAGAAGAAGTAGAAGAAGTGACTCAAGATCAAAAGAAACATTAAAGCTGCTGCGTCATGGTAACCACAAACCTCTGGTTCTCACTCCCTGAGAGGCAGACAGAAACCCAGACTAAAACATAAGCCTCAAACAATCCCAGTGCAAGAAAACAATAAGACATTAAATGGCAGTGCCATGATGTATTTCTGTGGTAGTCAGACAAACCATATGCTGCGTGGTGGAGAGTGGGTCTGGTCCTTATGGATAGAAGTGATGACAAACAAAAAGTTTTAACTCTGTGGAGGAAACGTTTGTCAGTTGGTGGAACAAACGTTCAGAATGATTGATGGTTGAAGTGGGCGGAACATCCTGCCGAAAACCAGCCAATAATACTTTGTTTAAAATGGTGCAAAGTCTAGTTGTTCACAATGAGTGATAAAATGACTGACCGACAGATGGAAAGAAAAATAATAATTCAACAAATTCAAGCAGGCAGAGCTGGGAGAAGAGTAAATCTCAGTGAGTTTAAACTGGTATTTATAATGAATGGTTCCTAATGTCTTGTCACTTTGGCTGCAAGGTTCTAAACTTCCTCATGTGAGTCGCAGAGACTTGCAGCTCTGTAGCGTCACTTTTGAGCATGTTAACAAAATGTGTGTGACAACTTTTGTATCAAAACTGTCATAAAGTCTTTGAGGGTGWTTTCAACTTGACTCAAAATCTCTAGAGCTGTATTCTAACACCTGCACTGGAGCGTTCCTCTGCCCAAAAACATTCAGAGAGTCAAACTCAGTGGACCTAACGTGGCACTGACCATAAACTACATTTGGCATAATTCATGTTAATTATTTTCACCTGCAAAACGATGGCATCCCACCTCTAGGTGGTGGTGCACAGGGTTCAGAAATAGCCGGCAGCTAAATTCACTGGGTAAAATCCTTTTGGCTGCATTTTTGCCAGCTATTTTTGCTGCAGCCCAGTTATACTGGGAAGTTGGAGTTTCCTACTTACAAGTCATGAACTGGAACACCTCTCCAGTGGGAATTCCCTGTTGGAAAATGGGAAAGTTCAGAATTCTAGATGGTATCTACAACTCAACAGTGAGTAAAACTCTTACTTTACTTTAACTTTACTTTAACAGTATTTCTGTATTATTTGTTTCACAATTAGTCAGTTGCACACATACTGTACTTTCCAGTGTCTATAAGAGGATGTGCTGCTTCTACAAGAAATACCATGTAGAGCTCAGTTATTGTTTGWTAGTGGTGCTCAGCTTCAGCAATGAGACAAGGAACGAGACATTTTGTTTTTAGTCAAAGTTAAACATGAAACATCAATATTTATTACAATGGGTCCTTTGAGAACCACCATAAGACTCACGTAGCCCTCTGTGAAAATGAATTTGACATCCCTGTTTTAGAGCAGAGGTCTTTAACCCTGTTCCTCATGCTCCACTGTCCTTTAGCCGTTTCCCTGCTTTGGCACACCTGATTCAAATGATTCAGTTATCTCCTCAGAATGTCATCAGGTTTAGCAAAACTGTCGATCACTCATTGATTTTAGTCGGATGTGTTGAAACAGGGAAACATTTAAATCATGCAGGACAGTGGGGTCATGAGGAACAGGGTTGATGACCTCTGATTTAGAGCAAATGTCTAGATCTAAAACCCACACCGATGATAAAYAATAAAGACTGGAGATTGGCACCAGCTCCCCTGTGACCTGGACAGGAAAAACAGGTAAAGAAGGTGGATGGTCTACATMTGCCTAGCTCAACTTCTAAAGTGTACTCCAGCAGATTCAATCAGAACTGTGGATACAGCTGCTGAGAAGAACACAAAACAAAGTGAACAAAATAACGCGCATGGCCATGGGTGCAATTTTCATGCTGTACACATAAAAATTGGCTGTGATTTTTAAAAACTGGACACTCAGAACACACGACTGCAAGAGTGCTGCAAACCCTGAGTTCAGTGAGACTGCAACAGAAAATTTACCTATTTTTATTTTTATTCCCGTTAGAGATTGTCTTTAGAGATTAAACAAACTTGTTTGTGTGTCTGTAAACTGGCAGCTAAAAACATTTATTTAAAAAAATCAACAAATGCTGAAACATTAATTCAGTTTAATTCAATTCAGTTCATTAATTAAAACACACATTTGAAATGCCAGTCAGTAAAAGTCATCTATGCCAGTTCCACCAACATCTTTAATTTTTAACTCTGTAAAAAATAACCAAAATGTCTTCATTTGTTGTATAAACTCTAAGAGTATAGAACTGGTGGAAGTAGAAAAATTGGCTAAACTTTGGAAAATTTAGACTGCTCAACGTTTTCTAGATTAAACACTCCACTGCATCCTACAAAATCATCAAACTAAACATGTGACTGCGTAAAAGCCAGAAAAGATATTAAAAAACAAACCAATGATAAAAACTTTCAGGAACCTGTTTAAACTTTGAATAATGCTTCTAAACTGATGTATGTCTGAGCTACAGAGCTCTTAAGAGGAAGTGGTGGAACATGGATTTGGACTTTTTTTTTTTGCAAATTTCATCTCTGCCAGACAATCAAACGCTGCATAAAATCCTAATCAAGCTGCACATTTAGATGTATCTTCAGTTTGGGTTTTTCTAAAGAGCGGAATTGCAAATAATAATAAAAAAAAAACCAAGATGGACACAAAAAACTAAAAGCAGAAAGGCAACAAGGATGCGTCAATGCTTATATGCTGGCAGCGTTAATAAAAGGCGTCAATGTCAAAAAAGAAATCACTGAGGAGTATTTTGGAACGAACTAGCTGCCACTGATCAAAGAACACGTTAAATCTCTTCCACAACATGCTCTCACGTTAATGTGTTTTAGTTTGTGCACGGTTTGTGCTCATGCAGGCCAGGGCCGCAGCGAGGGGGAGTGTGTGTGTGTGTGTGTGTGTGTGTGTGTGTGAGGGACAAATCTCCAGAGAAACAGACAGATTGTGGCGGCTTTGAAGTGCTCTCAGAGCTCAGTCCTCAGAATAGATACTGGAAAGAATCAAAGCAGGGGGCTGTATCACAGCACAAATGTCTTTCTGCAAACCACTACAGTGGAAAAGTGTGTGGGAATGTGCGAGTGTGTTGAGGGGGCCGTTTCTGCCAAATAGCTTGCACACATTCATTCATCTGCGCAAACGATAGAGGTGTCAATCAAGAGGCGTGATGAAGCTTTCTTTTCTCTCCCCCTTTCTCTCAAATAACCTTGAGCAGGGGAGACAAGTGACACGCCTTTAAAGGGAAACAAAACAGTGTCCACCACATCTAAAACCTCTCTGTGTTCTCGTCTCCTCTGGGAGGAACTCGTGTGATCAGAACTCTGCCACCAATATGCTCCCCACATGTCCGAGGCAAGCTTTAGGGTTTTTATATATATGTTGAGGAATTTGGCTTTCGATGTCCTGCACATTAGAGGAAGGCTGCCTTTGGGTGAGTGCTGACAGCCCATCACTTAGCGCTGGAATGATGACTTGCTCTATCAAAAGCACACACAGCTGTGTTAGGAAAAAAAGGCATAAATCAGTGATTCCTAACTCGTGTTCTCTGACTCACCCTTCCACCCCGCTGCATCACCACCTGTCATCCTACAAATGTCTTCATTTAGGTTGATGTCGTTTCTCGCTAATAACTATATCTGGGCATCAYACATTGAATATTAGCACCATAGCTGTTTAGAGCAATGCTTTATGATCTTTAACTAAATGCTTTACCTGTTAAACTCAGTTTTATTAGATTCATAAGCCTTGAATTGTTTTTTTTATTTATTGGTGGATGCATCTTCAATGAAGCCCCAACTTGTCACCCAAATACTTCAATCCAGTTTATTTATAAAGTGCCAGGACAAAATGAATGTGGTCTTAGGGCACTGGACAAAAAACATTCACATACATTATAAAAGCCAGTTAGTAAAAATGATCAATAGAAAGAGTCCAGCAGATTGTCTTGAATCTTTGTTTTGTTGCAGTCTCCCATCCTGAAAAGAAACCTCCAGCAGAACCAGGCTCAGGACAGGCGGCCATCTGCCTCGACCGGCTGGTTGGAGAACAGGAAAGAGACACAGCCTCACGGTCAGAAGAGAGGAGCTTCATAACTAAAAGCTCTGTCTCCCATTCTACTTTTAGAAACTCGAGGAACCACGCATAAACCTGCAGTCTGAGAGCGAAGGGCTCTGTTAGGAAACTATGGAACAACAAGATGTTTAATATATGATGGAGCTTGGTTGTTAAGAGCTTTATATGTTAGGAGTAATATTTTAAATTCTTTTCTGAATTTGACAGGGAGCCAGTGGAGGGAAGCTAAAACTGGAGAAATATGATCTCTTCTTCCAACTCTCATTAAAACTCTAGCAGCAGCATTTTGGATTAACTGAAGACTTCTTAAAGAGTTTTTTGGATGCCCAGATAATAAAGAATTACAGTAATCCATCTTAGATGTAATAATGCATGAATCAGTTTTTCTGCATCAGTTTTAGACAAGATGTTTCTAATTTTACTGATATTACGCAGGTGAAAGAAGGCGGTCCTGGTAACATTTTAAAGAAAGAGGTGAAAAGACATCCAGTTCTTCAACTCTCACCTCTGAGAAAGTTTTTCACATGTCCCGGGGAAGGTCAGGGACATGGAATCTGAATGGGCCATGTTCAGGTCCTCTATTGCAAATGCGGCTTCCAGGAGCTGTGGCCTGAAGGTCATCAGTGCCTGTTGCGACGGCAACCAAAGGACCCGCTGGTGGACACCAGCAGTAATGGAGGCCGTCAGGCTGAAGATGGAGGCCTTCCAGACAGGATGAGCTGGAAAAATCAAAAATAACACCAAGGTTCTTTACATTAGAACCGGAGGCCAGATTAATGCCATCCAGAGGAGGTGAAAGGCTACAAAGTTGATCCCTAAAATGTTCAGGTCCAAAAACTATACCCTCTGTCTTATCTGAGTTTAGAAGCAGAAAATTAAGAGTCATCCATGTTTTTATGTCTGTAAGACATGCTTGTAGTTTAAGTAACTGATTAGATTAATCAGGTTTCATGGATAAATATAACTGAGTATCATCAGCATAACAATGGAAATTTAGCCCATGCAGTTTAATAACTTTACCCAATGGAAGCATATATAAAGTAAAGAGGATTGGTCCAAGCATTGAACCCTGAGGACAGCTAATTCTGGTGTAAGAAGATGATTCATTATTAACATTAACAAACAGAAATCTATTAGTTAAATAAGACTCAAACCATTTTACAGCTGTTCCTGTAATCCCAATATCAAGTTCAAGTCTACGTAATAAAATATTGTGATCAATTGTATCAAATGCAGCACTGAGATCTAACAGGACAAGAACGGACACAAGTCCACTGTCTGAGGCCATGAGAATATCATTAATAACTTTCACCAGTGCTGTTTCTGTGCTATGATGAGCTCTAAACCCTGACTGAAACTCCTCATATAGATTATTTATTTCCAGATGTTCATGTAGTTGATTTGCAACTAATTTCTCAAGAATTTTTTAGATGAATGGGAGATTAGATATGGGTTGGCCAGAACTCCTGAATCAAGATCAGTTTTTTTAAAGTAAAAGTATAATTACAGTAAGCTTAAAGCTCTGTGGCACATATCCATTCATCCGAGATAAATTAAGCATATTCAGAATATGGATATTAATTATGAGAAAAACCTCTTTGATGGGCTCTAGCAGACAGGGATACATGGCTCAACAGAGATAGGACTTTTCATTAGTCTAGCTACAGTACTGAACAGAAACCTGGGATTGTTTTTATTCTTTTCTATTATTGATTAATAATATACATTTGCAGCTTTATGAAGGGCTTTAGTTGCAGGGATAGCTTTCTTTATTAAAACTTTATAATGCAAATCTCAATTTGGGCAAAAAATGTGTAGTATTTTTACAGTTTTTGCAAGGCAATCTGTATGCATTTCAGCTCATTTTTCTGCAGTGGTCACAAAAKTTAACAAATAATATAAAAGCCTGTTTGCAGCTTCGGTAGCTGTGTCAGTTTTCATTTGGCTACTTTATAGATTTAAGTCTATGTAAACAAATAGACTGAAAAAATTAAAAATTCACTTCAGAAAATATTTTCCAGGTGTTGACTCTTATTTAACGATGGCAGGTACAGTCACATTTAAAACTTCTTAATCAAAATGAAAAGGTGGAACATGTGAAAACTAACACATGGCAAACACCAGCAGTTTGACCCGCCCGCTGCCTCGGCAGCAGGAGGAGGGCAGAGGCAGCAGAATTTAAAACWGATAAAACAGATCATCCTGGCAGAACAATTCTGACCCTCCAGGAAATTTTCTTGTTGACACCTTTTCCAACCAAAACAGGTGCCAAAACCCACCTCTCTGCAGAGCTGTGACCGTGCCAACATCAAGCAACTTCAATGTTTTTACAATCTAAATTCCAAGATTACTTCATGTTTTTAGCACAAAGCCAGACTCTGGTCCCAGCCAACATCTGAATACACCATCACTCACTGAAATATGGCAGACCGAAGAGCAGTCGGGGTTTGAAAAACGAACCCTCTCTCGTCTAATAATTAACGGATGCTGTGACTCCACTCGCTGTAATTATCTGAGGCGGTTGTCATATTTATTTAAGTAGGAAGCTAAGAGTGCTGAAGTCCAGCCAGATCGTGCGTTGGATCGTGTCAGATTGAGAGCGTGACACATTAGGCTGATTCTCTCTGTTGAAGCAGGGTGGTCCTTCGCTTCGCCTCCGGTCTATCGTGTGTGTGTGTGTGTTTGCAAGGCAGTCACAACTACATGACTTGCAGCATAATCCCAGTCCACAGCCGCTGTCCCATCTGCAGGGACAACCCCAACAAGGCCACCATTGACTCTGACCCCCCACAACCCCTGATCACCCTCCCATGTTGCCTGGGCCTTGGCGTTGGCGGTTCAGGTGCAGGACTCTGCTGTTTCCAATTAGCCGGTTATAAATTAGCATCGCTCTCCCCTTGTCCTCTATCCAAACATGGCCGTCTCTTCATCCTTGTCGACCCTATACACACTTCACTCCGCCTCTGACCTCCTGCCTGTGTCACTCTTGCCCATAAATTCACCTCCTTTATGGCTCATGTCGACAACCTCTGCACCCCACTAACTCACGCTCTGCAGCGCATTCGGTGTAAAAAAACTCCAACTCCTCCATTTTCAGTCAATGATTGTAAAAATCCAGCTCCATAAATCAAAACCTTGAGAAGAATATAACTTCTGGTTTTACTGTATGGTCTGGTTAGCAGTGATACTTCACAGATGACGAGGACACAACCCGACACGTGGCGCTCCGCACCGATAAGGTTACACCGAGATTCAATTTACTCCAGGAGGGGAAGTGTAGCCTTATTGCTCAACTTATTACATGGTGGGGTTTTGTGAGCGTTTGCTTTCACAGGTCAGTCTGTTAAAAGCGAGTGTTATTTTTCCAGGGCAGGAAGATCAGCTGCAAGTAGGACCTGAGGTCACCCTGGCACCGAGAGTTCACATCTGTTCAAATAAATCCTCCGGTGTGCCATCAGCAGTAAAAACACACACACCCACACACACACACACACACACCCACACACACTGTCTGTAATATATCCAGAGGGGGAATGTAACCAATTTACTAAATTACTAAATTTATATAAACAAGTCAAATTCTTTCATATTGGCAAATATGTTTGTAAAAAGTAAATTTAAGAAAATAGAAAATTTCCCTTTAAACTTGTTCTCCATGACACTTCATATTTAATAGGTTGTGATTTTCTGATCAACAGCAAGGTTAAATATACTGTACATAAAATAGAAGCTTTTTACAAAGGGCGTCCTCCTGATAAAAGCAGTTCTCAAACCAAATACCCACCGGTACAGAGTTAGAATAGAAACATTACACAGTGACTTTAAGTWCACATTTCTTTTAGATCAAGGTGGATCTCATTCCTATTAGACCTACGCCCCTCTAATTTACCTCGTCTGAACTGCAAACGATGTCCTACAGACCAAAACGTATTTGAGTTATGACCATGGACGTATATACAGCTGGAGTGCTCAGAAACCAGGTGACTGTGTGATCTACTGTAGAAACTACGAGGCTAAAGAAAACTGGGCAAGAGTCTGGATTTACCATTACTGTACATGTTGGCAACGTAGTGAAAAAAAGGACTGATGATGGAGAAATCATAAAAACTATTAATAATACTTATCCATCCATCCATCCATCCATCCATCCATCTTCGATACCCACTTTTTCCTTTAGGGCAGGGGTCTCCAACCTTTTTTTTCCCGTAAGAGCTACTTTCACAAAATGAAATTGTCCAAGAGCTACTTTTTGCAACATTTAATTTCAATGTTAAACTTAAAAAACTGGAATAATAATAATAGCTTGTTGAGCAGAAAAAAAAGAAAAATATTTTCTTCAATTCTCAACCACCACAAAGAACACTGAATTTATATGAATGTGTTTTTTGTGTTTATCCATTCATATTATAGTGTATTTCAAACTAATAACTTAGGCTTCAACTGAGACATATTTGTGCGCAAATAATGTCGGGTGACGAGTCTCCGACGGGTCTGATAAGAGTACTGTGAATTTAGGTTTGACTTGTTTAAATGTTAATAGTATTTATGACCTGTTTTTAAATATAAATAAATATATATATACTTTTTTCCCCTGCATTGTAGACTCCAGTGGGAAGAAACGTGTTAAAATGTTTGACTGACAACCAAAGGGGGAGGGACATCAATTGATTGGAATCAAATGAAAGTTTGTTTGGCCAGTGACAAATTAAATTTAGCGTCTCCTAATTTTACGTAAATACTGAAGAGTTATTTTGAATGAGCTCACGAGCTACTGGTTGGAGACCCCTGCTTTAGGTCACTGGTGCCCATWTCCAGCCATCACTTTGCRTGGAGCAGGATACATGCTGGACAGGTTGCAAAATTATGTTAATATTATTAATATAATTTTGTTMAYAATATAAAAAATATTRTTAATATTTTAGAGTGTATATAATCTAATGTTTTAAATAATGCCAGAAAGCTGTTATACCAACAGAAGATAAGCAGGAAAACATCTAATTTTAAAACACAAGTAAGCAGATTTGGTCTTATTTAGTTCAATGGGATCTGTCCAGAACATAATGTAACAGTTTAAAATTAAAATAAGCTTATCAATGTAATCACTGTTATTTATTGAACTGGTTAGCAAATATTAGCTTGTGGAGCATATACAGTATACAGAGTGTAGCACTCTGCTGAATCATGCCACAATTTAACACACACTGTTAAATATTACAAAGTGACTGGTCCTCTGATTTAGGTAATATTTACACAGTGTAAAATAAWGTGTTGTATTTGATGATTTTTAGGTTTCTGTTAGAGGAACATGGCTTGTTGAGAAGATAGTTAGCTAATATCAGTAGAMAAGTTTCATCCTATAATAATCAGGTATACAGAGAACATGTTATAAGAATTGACTGGTAAACATTCATTTTTTCTTATTTATGACAGTAAGAAATAATAGATGTACTTTTTTACTCCTTGAAGTCATCATTTTTCAACTAGCTAAAATGTCTAAGTTACTGACTGACTTCAGGTCTGGTTTAGATCATTGTTATTTATAAATTATATGTGTTTTCTGGTATATATCTGCTGTTTTACATGATTGTTGAATGAAATTATTATTTTATTGTAAAAATGTTACAGCCCAGTTGGGCTTGCTGTTTATCTAATAGTTTCTATCATGACTGTGATCCGTTGCCCTGTTAGGTCACTGTTTCTGCTCCTCCATGTTGTCACAGATGCTAACAAGGGACAGGAYAGGCGGGGCTCACTCTASTGTTATTTAGGTCTATGGTTACGACCCTTTTGAGTTTCCATATATTCCTCTCTATGCTTTCATTGATCAGGAACACAAATAATTTCCACACTGTTAATTTGAACTAAACAGGGCAGATCTTTAAGCTCAATGTGAACTCCCAATTCTTGCTTTGCTTTGCTGTTGAGTGCTTTATTTTTATCATCCTTTATTTGCATTTAGCAAAAACCATGAAAACTCCCACAAACTCCCTGATGTTTGCTCCTTTGGATGAAGTGGTTATTGCCTCAGACTAACATAAATCTTCATCTGATGCACGGGACCCTGACATTAATATAGCTGTTTGTGTGAAAACAGCACAATATGACAGATTCAGGCTGACACATTACATCACATCATTTTGAAAAACAGATGTTTTCTGTTGTGTTTGCAGCATGCCCAGTTTTTGTTGAAAAGTTTATTTCTCAAAAAATGATTTATTTCAAACTCTGTTTCCTGTTACTGGTGAATCTGTGTGGACAGGAGATGTGGRCATTTTTAGAAACTATGCCATATAACTTTGCTGTGTGCTGAAATGGTTAATAACTGAGGGGAAACTGTTTACATCGAAAAAAAAAAAAGGATTTGGGAAAACTTGTAGTCCATCTAAAACCTGTCTTTTCAGGGTATTTGATGTTAATGTGAATATTCTCACCAATTGGTGGTGTGGCACAAATATRTCAGAGTTTTTGTTAGAGTGTGTGGACAGAGAGAAAAAAATAGAAAAATATACGGATTGATAATCTGTTCAATCTGTTGGTCCTGCAACAATTCTGCTCTTTCTACAATCACATATAAGGGTTTTGTTTTATGTAAAGTTGGCCAAACAGACTCTCACCTTTGCATCATTAGTTTTTATTACATTAGTTTTATTTTATTTACTTTCTTGTTTAGAGTTCTGGGGTTCTGGTCTCTATTGTAGCTCTCAGTCCATTAAACAAATCRTTTCTCCAAAGGTTTTGTGTAAATAATTCAGTGAACAAATCATGGTAATATGTAATTAGARTGGCATTATTCATACATTTTTAAATTTTTAATTAAAATTAGGAGTTACCAGATTAGATCAGTGTATTAAATTACTATTCAGTAACTAAAACAGTAAATACGTATGAGAAAAAACACATAAAAGTACAACTTTTCTAATTCTAAATTATTTTAAAGTAATTTSTGTATTACACATTTGTTTTTCTTTGCATTATCTATTTATTTATGGTGTTTTAATTTGCTGTTGGTTGCTGTTTTCTCTTAGGGTCATTCCTATGTTGACCCCCGGTACCCATACAKATGTTCCCCAGTACGTCTGCACTGTAATTCAATATTTCTGTTTYATTTGTATTAAAAGACATTTGAAGAGGAAGCCAAGCATCTTCCATGACTATCATTGTATTAACTTTGGGACAAACCAGAACTCACTTTTGCTTCAGGCTTAAGGMCTTCTGATGAAAGTGTATTTTAGGTTTGACTTGTTTAAATGTTAATATTATATATTATCYGTTTTTAAATATAAAAATATAATTATGCATTAGTTTTTTTACTTTTGTATTATACATTATTTGGTTAGTGGTGCTGTACATAGCCTACTGTTTTAAAACTTTTATCTTTTGAAGAAAGACAAAACTGCTCTGTGTTTAAAACCTTGTTAAAAAAGGTACATAAAATGAATGAAGCTATGAGTCTGAGCAACATGTCACACACACAAGCAGAAAATACCTAAACATTTTCCACACACACAAACGCTCTCAACCCCCAAGAAGCAAACCAGAAAAAAAGATCGAACACTCAAACCGTCCAAAATGAACGCATCATTTACTTTTCTACATTCCTGAGTTTGGCACCTGTCATGAGTGTGATTTTTATTTTCTTCTCTTTACAAGCTCAGCCTGCCGTCAGAGAGAGGAAATTTACCGAGCGTGTCCTGTGTAGGCCACGAGCTGTGTTCACAGGGATCAAATACTCCCAAGGTGTGTGTGTGTGTGTGTGTATGTGTGTGTGTGTGTGTGTGTGCGTGTGTGTGGCTCCCATTCCCTCCGCTGCTTGTTGCAACATTCTTTTACAGAGCTGAGACCTCCCTGTGCCCTCTGACTTTCCTCTTTATGAGCTCTAGTTTATCCCTTGAATTGTAGAAAAAAAACAGGACCTAAGCAGGTTTTTATGGGACTCCAGGGGAAAACAATGAAAAAAAAAAAAAAACAGAAGAAGAACATGATAAATCTTGGCAGCAGTTTAGGGGCTCTGCTGTATGAAGGACGGCAGGAGATGGAGAGAGGAGGCTGGGGTGAAGAATTAGACTGAATGTTGCTCCATTTGCTGCAGCCTCTGACCTTCAGCTGTCTGGAAGAGTTGAGAAAGAAGAAGAAAAAAAGATGATGGAAAAGTGGGTGAGGCCGGAGGAGACGGAATAATGAACAAGAACTTTCCTCCACCGACACGACTTCACTGCTGTGAGCTCCGTCCTCCACAGGGGTCCCCCGGATAAACACCACCCTTCGTTTCACACTCCTCCTCTGACCTCAGTTCATCCACTCGTTCTCGCAGTCGTTCTCATCTGCTTCTCTTCTTCGTTGGTTCCTTTCACTCTTGGTCCAGATGTTTGGCCCAGCAGCACTGAGAGCGAGGATCTCCAGCCTGGATYGGAATGCTGACCCTCCATCCATCTCCATCAGCAGAGGCACATTTGTTTGACTTGAGATGTGATTGTGTTTTCTCTTCCTCACACCTGCAGCTTCCTCTGAACCGTACTCTCTCTCTCTCACACACCCACCCTGCTCTCCTCTGGACCTTCGCTGATCAATTGCTTTAACTTGGACAAACAGCTCGGCCAGCTGCTACTGCTTCTCCCGGGTGTTTGATAGTTTCTGCTCCAAGGCTGGGAATTGAAACCCTGAGCAGATATGAAACAGAGCAGAATGACAGCTCCTGTCTCTTTCTCTGTTTGTTGTCACTTCTGCTCTGATCAAACTACAGGGGGGGGGGGGGGGGNCCATTATCAGAGGTGGCTTACGTTGGATCTGAGCAGCAAAATCATTTAACCTCATCTGTTTAGCCCAGTGTCAAGCGGGCATTGCATCTTTCAACGAACTGTAGTTTTTATTCAAATAAAACGTCACTCTTTTCTTCTTTTTTTAAAGCTTATCAGGCTGCAAACCTGCCCTCGTTCATCAACAGCACTCAGCGAGTTGTAGCGTTTAATTCTGTGGGGCCGCCCAAACTTATCACCCTTCACTCCCAACATGTTGCTGAAGCCCGTCTCAAGCTGTTCCAGACATCTGACAACAGCCCCATTTATTTATTGACTTCATTTCGCCTACGGGGCCAGCCTTTTACAGCTCCCCCGAGTGATACAGAGTTAATGTCGAGCTGCTCGTTGAGTGTTTTTTCACTCCTCCTCCTCCCAACTCCTCGCCCTCCTTTTAAGCTGTTCTTAAGTGTTTAAACACTCGGGTAATGACGTGCTGTTGTGGAAGCGAGAAACCATGTGGGGATTAAAACCCAGAAAAAGAAAAACATCCATGTGGGCTGTTCCCCCTCGAGGAGAGAGTGAACCACCATGGATGGGAGTGAGGAAGGCCCTGTTAATCAAAATGAATGAGCACCTCTCGGGGCCCTGGAGTCACCGGGGCCACGCCGCTCTCTGGCCCCACTTTGCTGTGGGTATAAAGATCCAGACAAACAAACATTACTCACTGCCAGTTTGCTCATCTGTCCACTACAGCAAGTCAGAGCATTACTTTAGTATCTTTTAAAGATTTGGAAATGTGCATACATTTTTATATATTATGGGATCTTTTTTTATGGTTTGCTTTAGTATTTACTCCTTTGAGTTTTAAATTTTGTGTTTGTTGTTTGCATTGAACACGATAGTAGAAAAAGTTAAAAAAAAGTTTGAGAAACGTGTATCAGCTGGTCAACAACTTTTACACTCTTCACATTAAACCTGCATTAATTAACCTGATGAGTTACAAGGTTCTGCTTGTTGTGCATTTTGATTTAAATTTGAAAATTAAAACAGCTTTGATAAAGCAAAGTTGTGTATCATCAGAACTCAGGCCTGGGATTGATGTCAGACTTTATGGTGTTCCAGTTGTGCGCAGGTTATTATTAACAAAACAAGCTGGTAACAATAGATTCCTCCACAGTCTGGGCACCTTCGTTCATTGGAAGGTTCTTTGTGTGTAACCAGAGATATTAACTGAGTGAAGTGAAAACAATATGTATATATATATATATATATGTATATATATATGTGTGTGTGTATTTCTGCAGCTGCACAACTTTTTATCTGTGAGACAGCCACATTGAGTTTTGACTCTGAAAAAAAGTTTTCATTTATAAACGTATCTGCACAGAACAATTTTTACACTCACACAAAAAAAGAAAAAAAAGATTTTATGTTAAACTGAGGAGGTGGCTGCTGAAATCTATAGGAAGCAAAGGACAAAAAATGCAAGACTTTTTTTTTACTTTTTTATTGCATCAAATAGGAAATAGACAAAGATGCTATGAGCTCATGATAAATAATTGACTGTAACCAAACAAAGGTTGATCCCATCACTGAATCTTTGTAGAAAACACTAGCTGCCACAAACAAAAACAAAGAGTAAATAACTTTTTTCATTTATTGGTAACACATTATTTCTTACAAAACTTTTACTGTGTGTAAAGCTGACAGTAGCTCCCTATATGTGCACAACATTGTGATAAGTGTACTCATCTCTACTTTCTGGTTGTAAACAAAATGCCATATTATAGGAATCGTTTCACTATTTGTTATTGAAAACCTTTTTTGAGAATTTTTTTGACTGTTTTACGTTAAAAAACAAACTTAATCTCAGCTGTTAGCCAACTAACCTTCCAGTTAAGACCTCAAATATGCCTTGTAGAGAACAATAATCAACCAATCTAATGATCATTATCTGATTTTATAATTTCTCATGTCAAACAACACAGCTGTTTACGTTTCTTTTTCACTGTGGACAAAATGGCAGTTGTGTGGTGTTAGTGTCTTACTAAAATTAAACAGAACTGATAAAAAGACAAAACTCCACATATCTGCCCAATCATCAAACTAATAATAACCAGAGAAGCACATTAAGACTGAGGACTGTAGGTGACAGTTTCTACCGTTTTTCATTAAAATCACTGATTTCATGATTAAAATGTAAATAATCTTTATCAGATTTTTTTCTTCTTAGCTTTTAAACTAAAAGCTTAACATCCCTGACAGTTATCAGCTCTGGAGAAAAGTCTGACACCAAATCAGTCAGCTCTTTAAACGGCGCTGCCGTCTTTTTGGTGAGTCAGACAGAAAGATTGTGTGAGATTACAAAGTTTTAAAAAAAATCGACAGTAAGAGCTCCACAGATTTTGAACAGGAATTTAAATTCTTATAGCTCCCCAGTGAGCGACATCTAGGCTAAAATCAAACTAAGTTTACAGCTGAAGCAGCAGCTCTCAAAGACTTTAAAACCTAGTAAATCATGTTTTATGTGTTTCCACACAAATTAGAATTTAGATTTGATGATGGCATTTCTTTAGAACACCCCAGAGAYGCACYGAAAGTTTAAATTTATAAATTCAGCTCTTYTGAAGTGTGTAAAATTTGTGAACATTTAATTTGTCGATGACTCTTTGAAGAAACTCAAAGTTGTTGATRTTGGCTTTCAGAAGAATCACTGTTAGAATCATACCAACAGAGATGAAGGCTGCTGAACCTGAATCCTGCTTGGTGAGGCAGTGATTAGACCTGTCGCCTCTTAGTGAGACGGTCACAGGTTCACCTCCAAACCTGACTGAAGTTTCCTCTGTGYACACTTAGGCCGTGTCTCAATTCAAGGTCTTCATCCTCATGAGTATGCAGCCCACCTGGACCACGTGGACCCCATCCTCCCCAGTCTGAGTAGGCTGCATAAAACGTCTGTGAAATGAGATGGTCTGGCCTTCGCATGCACTGCTCTGTTACCATAGATTTAAAATGTGTTGGGATGTGCATTCACACGTCATTTCACTGGAAGAATAACTTCACAGTTAAAAGGTTACATGTAAAAAAAATAAACATTGATAATTTGGGTTTAGCTCCTGTATCAGTACATGTAGCTGCATTTTATTTAGCTCTTATTACAGCATGAATTTCATCGGCTAAGTTGCTAAACTTAAATTTAAAAACAAAATTTTTGGTCCGTGGTTAATTTACAAAATACGCCGACTAAAATTCCACTGTCTTCATTCCTCTGTTTATTTTGCTGTCAGTGCATTGAATCCTTGGATTTCCTCGTCCGGGAAGAATACTCTGATGCATCCTTGATTTTTGAGATTTTGTGGGCTGCATTCTTCAGCCGCATGAGGAGGAGCCAACTTTGGCTTCCTCCGTGCACACGTAGGCTTCATGCACATGTAGGTTATTTCCATCCACACACAGTTTACCTCCATGCACACATAGGTTGCCTCCATGAAAATATAGGCTTCCTACATGCACACTTAGGTTAGCTCCATGCACACATTCATTCTCCATTCACACTTGCACAMWTMGGCTTCCTCYAGGTTTCCTCCCACAGACCAATCACACAATCTTATGTCAATTAGTCTCTCTAAACTGGACTTGTGACCAGTCCAGASTGCAGCCCTGCTCCCCTTAACAACAAAAGGAAAAACGGATGAATTCTGCTCATCATTAAGCTACTTTTAAGCTCGTCCAGCTGTTTTCAGTTCCACAAATAAGTTATTTTGCAACACAGTGTCAACTGGAGACAGTTTTTTTCTTTATTTGACCAGCTATAAGGAAAGACTAACTAAACAGAAGTGAATTATGGGCTGTAATATTTGATCCAAGATAGGCTGATTAGAAATATGAATCTATTCACAGGCTGAACAAAGATTATATTGACTCAGAAAGCAGACATTATCTCCATCATTTCATTAAAGTGGCCATAATTATTGGTGGCTTTTGGCTTCCATTACCCACCAGATAATGTTGCATTGCAGTCCTCAGTCTTTTTGAGGCTGATCGTGTTTTTCTTCTTTTTGGCTGATTGAATATAGGCCCTCGTCTCTCCCTACTGTTAGTCCTACCGCGTTTTACAGAGCGCCTTCAACTCGGCAGCTTTTTCAAATTTGGGGCTTGCAACACTCAGCCAAAAGCCGCAAATTACCCCCCTCTAGCAGCAGCGAATTAGGAACAATTTTGTGTTAGCTATAAAAAAAAGGAGAGTGAGAGGGAGGCAGAGAACTGAGGGGAAAATATAGCTTACACCAGGGACCACCAACAGAGGCAACATGGGCTCGTAGGCCGGCAGTTTGGGTGGCAGGGCAGCGCTAAAAAGCACTGAGTGATCTTCAGAGCAATCAATCCTCTCGTATCACATCTACATGGAGCGGCATAACATCCATTACCAGGCACAAAGGCCTGAATTAGTGGATTTATGTTGCTGTAACAGGATGTTAGCAGGCCACAGATCTCTGCGCACACAGAGASCTGCAGACTTTCAGCACCTTACAGCGTTCTGGTGGGACTGAAGGGGGTGGGGGTGGGGGGGGGTGTATGAGGTGACAATTCGCCGCCTGGATTTTTCATCCTCTTTTTCGAAGAGGGTGGGATTTTTTCTCTTCTCCTCCTCCTCTCTCTCTCTCTCTCTCTCTCTCTCTCTCTCTCTCTCTCTCTCTCTCTCTCTCTCTCTCTCTCCACAATGCGGTTGGTCTTTAACTCAAAGCATTAATATAAAAAAGGAGTCATTTTCTTGTTTCTTGCAAAGCGTGAGGTTTGGCGTGCCCACTTAATCTGCTTCCCCCCTTGAGCCAATCCATGTTTTTCCCATTCTGGCACCCGCCTCTGGTCCCCTTTAAGAAGCCGTTTCCAACTTGTAATACGCCTCTGCAGACGTTATTGTGGGGAGGAACCGGCGGAGAGAGGTAAAAAGAGAAAGTGCAGACGGAGACGGAGCCTTCCAGCCATTAACCGACTGGTTTTATGCGTAGCCTTCTCTGGAGGGTGGAAGGCAGATCGTTTTGTCTTCCTCGGAGATCAGACGGAGCAGTCGGGCCGCAGCCAGGTTGGGGTTACTGACTCTCATTAGTCTGTACGCCAATCGCCAAACCATGGGCCGTAACCTGACCCCTCTTTGACACGTGCTGGCCCAGAAGTTAATTATGCTTCCTGCTCCCCTTTTTCATTAAATGACAGAGTATGTTAAGTCTTTGTTTGTGCGGCTAATGGCTCTCATTTAGTGCAATAAGTGGTTCAGGGGCTGTCGTGGGTGACATCACACACCCGCCACGTTTGATCTCAGGCCCGTAAAATGAGAGCTTTTCCTTCTCGGCGGTTGGGAGAACTTCTACCTGCAGTGCATACCACACACGCTGACGTTAACGTAGGCACGTGCTCTTACATTAAAAAAAACAAGCTGCATGAGGGGACGGTGCAGTAAGGCCAGTCTCTCTCTCACAACAGCCAGACGATGAAAATGCAAAGAAATTTGCTGATCTGGTTGGGAACTAATGGACAGTTTCATCACTTTTAATAAGTGAAATCAAAGTTCAAACAGCCCCAGTTATTTGGTTGTAAAACCTGTGATAATGAAACCAGTCTTCCTTGAAGGAATGYATTCCGCCTGCCATCCTGCGTGCAAAAGTTTTGAACAAAGACGTTGCACAAACTGTTAGTGATTGGAGAGCAAGGCTTATAAAAATTATTCACCCCTTTTGGATGTTTTATGTTTTTATTGCTGTCATAAATCAATCACGGTTTATAAACTGGTCTTTTTTTTTTTACAAAAATGTTTTTATTTAAATCTCGACTAGAGTTTGGCAAACTCTAGTTGAGATTTAATGAGTTTTCTTCAGCGGTGGCTTTCTCTTTCCCACTCTCCCATAAAACTCGGAGCAGTGAAGAAGCAGTTGTTGTATTTACTGTCTCTCCCATCTCACCTGCTGAAGAACTCCTTCAGTCACAGGTGTCTCTGTGGTCTTGCTCACTGTTCTCCTTCCTGCACAGTCTCTCAGTTTGTGAGGACGGTCTGTTCTTGGTAGGTTTACACATGCTCCCTATTCTTTTCATTTCTTTAAGATTGCTTTAACAGAACGCCTGCTGTTTAGAGCCTTGGAAATCCTTTTATGTCCATTCCCTGACTTTTACTTTTAATGTTTTTCTCTGAGTTTCACTTTTTTCAAGTGAAGCTTGAGGTGTGAATATTTATGCTATCACTCATTTTACATTACATATTTTTATTTTATTGGTAATACTCTGTAGAAATTAGATTTCACTTTGACACTGAATAGGTTTTTACATTTTGTATTGTCCATTAATGATTTATGACTGTAATAAAAGCATGTAACATTCAAGGAGGTGAATATTTTTATAGGCACTGYGTGATGGTAATGACTCTCAGCTGTGACACAAAATTTTAAAACTGACCAACTTGTAGCCATTTTTGTGTTTGGAGTTGATAAAGTGTGGCGACCATTTTGAATCTTTTTTCATTATTATTTATTTATCTTTTTTAACCAGTTAAATCCCACTGAGATCACAGATYTGTTTTGCAAGGGAGACCTGAGGGCACCCTAGTGTGCATGCTGTGGGAGGAAASTGGAGTACCCAGAGAAAACCCACACAAGCAAGAGGAGAACTTGGAAACGCCGCACAAGACCCAAGGTTCGAACCTGGGACTGAACCCAGGACCTGTGAGGCGTCAGTGCCAACCACTGAGCTGTCATGTTGCACATCAGCTCCAAAAACTGATTAAAAATATATGTTTAATGACTTTCTGTGAGTTTCGTTTGAAATCAATGTTTCATGAGATATTTTGCTAACAAACAAACAAAGGTGATTATAYAATTGGTATTTTTTCTTAGCAGTAAAAATCAATAGATTTAAACAAATAATACTTCATGAATACTGAGAGGGAAAGTATGTATTATGATTTTAAAAATTTACCACACACACACACACACACACACACACACACACACACAAAAGAATCTCAGAATCTTTCGTCAAATTTCTAAAAGGCAAAAGGCTAAATGCACCATCAATGACCTAATGAACAATGAACATGTGGATGATTCAAACCCCAATTTACACACAAAAACACAAATACATCAGAAAAAAGCTGCAAAAAAATATGTGCTGCAGTCACTAAAAATATAAACAAAGACAAAGACATACAACCGACAAAACAAATGCAAAGGAAAAGGATGTTGAAAAACAGCTGCAGACTTCGAGACAGATCCTATTAAAGCCCTCTGCTCCAAAGCAAAGCAGCTGAAATGACCTGCAGCAGCTTGAAGACCTGCCTGTTTGTTTCTCATCAGCTCAGTGGAAACAGTTTGGTGGTGCTGGTGATCTGCAGCAGCATTGGAGACACACACACACACACACACACACACACACACACACACACACACACACACACAGAGAGAGAAAAAAGTCCACAAGTTTTATAAAAGCTGTTTTCATGACTTTCTTAAATTCAGCAGCACAAAGAGCTTTAATGAGCTCCACCTGTGTCTGAACAGCTCACTAAAACTGTTCAACGTTTTATTTACATCATTTATTTTCACATCGGAGAATGTTTATCAGTTCYGTAGTGTCAAATCCTGATCAAATTAATTGAATTAAACATTCTTTTTGTATTATTTTCTTAACAAATGAAAGAAAYGTTTCAGTTCTGAAGTTCATCAAATGTATTGTATTTGACCCAACATTCATCATTCAGGTTAGACAAATAAAACAGAACAATTTGAATTTTTTAAAATTTATTCTATCCTGAAAATACCAACCAACAGTAATAAATGTGGTTTGTTTGTCTCTTTCTGCTTCTGTTCAAACAAGTTGAAAAAAGAAAACATTTGTTTTTCTTTCTCCTGTTGCACTGAACTGTAAACCTAAAACAGAGGTTYGGTCTGAGCCGTAACTCACCTGTTGTCACAAAATTATCCATTTATTGATTTTACAATAAATCCAACAGGACGARTGGGAATAAAGTTATTTGTTTAGCATCTTCAAACTCTCCTTTCCAACTTCTTAGAAAACTTTTACAGTCAGAACCTGAAGTTTGGAAAACTCAATCAGCCACAAAGCTTTAATTACCAACAGAAATTTAGCACTCAGACATCTATTTTTTAAGCAAGTTATTTTTAAAACCCTTTATTTTTTAAAAAATGGCTTGCTTGAACGGTTTAATTCAAAGGGGAGGATAAAAAATCTAAATAAAGACAATTTCTGCTGCTGCTGCAACAAGTTTCACCGGTTTGAACAGATGTTTGCTTCTTTCTGCCTCTCTGTCGAAGAACGTCAAAGCTCAGAGGTTTACCAGTGAGCAATCACTTTTATTTTATTTTTAAAAACAATTGTAATAATTTGAAGCTGGGACTTATGAAGATACATATTTTACTTTAGGGCTTCTGACAGAGCTTTGCCTCAGCTTTTCCCTCACAGATTTAATCACAAAATGTCTCCTTAATTCTCAGATATAAATGCTCTTTTGTTTTATTCAACACCTCCAGAATAATTTGACCTTTACTGTGTTTTAATTTATGTTCATGGTTTGTGGTGTTTCTGGGAAAAAAAACGCTTCAGTTTGCCTTTTTTAGTCTATGAAACCTCAGCACAAAAATCTTATCATTTTAAAAAGCAAACAAGTTTTTGTGTAAAACTTTCAGTGTTTTTAAYTCCCACCATTTCTGATCCTCCAGATCTGTTTTTAATTTTAAATTCATAATTACTGGCAAATGATTTGAATTTTAATTGTTAGCCCTTTATTTTATTCCCTTTCAATAATGTGTCAGATCAGTGGAAATGAAGGTGAGTGTGTTTGATTTGTTTAAAATAGATTTGAAAACTGAGATTTATTTTTTACGGCATCATCTGAATATTTACATTGAAGGTTTTTTTTTCCTCTCTTCCACCTCAGCTTTTCTCCTCAGTCAGCGCTTCTCTTATTAATCCAGATTTTCTTGTTTCTTCGGCCCCCAGCTGCAGCTCCCTGCTCTCGCTCCACGTTCTCCCAGCAAGAGCGTGACTGAGGTGTGAGATCATTCTCCTTCTGGGTGGCTTTCCTGCTATATGTCACTGTCATCTGCTGGCACTGGGGCTTGAGGGGGGGTCCCCCAATTTCCAAACACACACACACACACACACACACACACACACACACACACACACACACACACACACACACACACACACACA
>NW_013952455.1:2208965-2213954 GCF_001266775.1 Austrofundulus limnaeus | reverse complement strand
CCCGACCCCGGATACAGTAGGTGGAAGAAAATGGATGGATGGATGGATGGATGGGCTCATCTGAGTGGGACCAATGTTGACAACTGAAAGCGATTCATGTGAATGCTTTGTCATATTTGCATCACCGTCGGTTTAGCATGACATCATTGTTTATGTATAAACCTGTGGTTATTTGTAAGTGTCAATAGCAGAAACGTGACGTTTGCAAACGATTTCGAGCTTTTGAACCTCTCCCTATTCAAACATGGAGTCGCAGACAGTAAAGAGCCGTTTCTAGTTGTAATATATTTTTTTCTTCTTAACCACAGTGATGATCGCTCTGTTGCTTTTTCGCGAACAACAAGCAGAGGGGTGGACTACAACAGCTCGGGGAAGGAGGGAGGGAGTTCACTCAGCAAAACACATGGTTCCGCCCACGTGACGTGATGATGTCATCATGCACGTGATGAAGTAACTCCATCAATATCAAACCGTTCTTCTGAGCAGCTCAGCAAAACAAATGGCTTGTCAAAATCTGGGTCCCTTCAATGGGCCATTTGTCCCATCTCTAATAGCAGCAGCAGCAGCTAGCTGTAGCACTTCCAGTGCAGCTCAGGCCACAGTCAGTCTCTGTCTCGACGATTTTTAGTTGACTTTTTTAAAGGTCTACATCCCATTTTTGGTGATTATTCTGATTTTCAGTATTTACTTTTTTCTTCAGTCTAACTCCTCCTCCTCAGTGAGGCCACACCCACTCACCGGTCCCTTCAGCTGTCTCCCATCTCCTCGTTAGGCCCAGTTCATTTATCACTTTACCTTCACATCAGTGGAGTGTTGGTTTTTGTGCCGCAACCAGTTTTTTCCATATCTCCTCATGCTTTGTCAATTTAGCTGTCACAACAGCTATATGTATTGTTAAATAAAATGTAATTTTATTTTTTTGTTCTTGAAYTGTGCATCAGTCTTCTCAGTCTGCATTTTTGGGTCAAACATCTCTGTGGAACATTGACAGGGGCTGAAAACTTATGTCTGCTGGAATAATTGTGAAATGCAAAATTGAAAGTGGCGTTGTTTTGTGTTTTTTATGTGATAACCACCTGACGATGTCTCGTCTGAGTGGACCCACAACCAAAGTGGATAAAATCTCTAATCATTCAAAATTTCTTGCAAACACTGTATTATAAACCTTTACATGTCATCTTTATTACATGCTTAGTTTGGCAGAAATTTAACATTCAAGCTGATCATGCTACAGCTCCCTGCTGCTGCTGGTACTTAATATAAGCATGCACTGACACACTGACAGCAGTGTGAAGGTTTATGAAACAAAATTCTCAAGAACCTCTCAAAATTGAGGTCGTTTGAAGAYGACAATAATCCATTTTGTTCTTAACCTCGCTCCAACGAGCCTTTAGCTCATCCATGTGCTCAGAATTAAACTATTTCTTCAAAGGGAGATTGTTTGAAGAGCTATCTGCAACAGGTAAGATATCTATTGTTCACAACCTTTTATGGTCTCAAGATGGAAGGCAGATGCTTTTGCCCCTGTCTCAGTTTGTGTGTGTGCGTGTGTGTGTGTGTGTGGGGGGGGGTGGGGGGGCAACAAAAGACGGGTGGAAGATTTATAATTGAATAACTCCCCAAAAAGCAGGGCAGCGGGGGGATTGGACCTGCCAGGAACAGCAAACGCCAAGAAGTGAGTGAGGCCTGTGGAGGAGGAGAGAGAAGGTGTGAGTTTTACGAACAATTACTGAAAAACCCACTGCAGCTCAGAGGGAGGTCCTGTGGAGWGGCTGTGAACAGTCAGTCTCTTACCTGTTCTGGATTGAACAACTTTCATTTTGGAGACATGGGGTTTAATATGGGTTAATGGCTCATCTGAGTCATTGAGCCGGAAAAGGGCAGAGTGCCTTCTCCGGGTCAGGGGGGTCGCCCTGTCTCAAGTGGAGGAGTTTAAGTATCTGGGGATCTTGTTCACGAANGTGTGTGTGTGTGTGTGTGTGTGTGTGTGTGTTAGCAAAATATCTCACAATCAGCTGGACAAATTTTGATGAAAATTTGTTGGACGCGCACACGGATTAACTTTTGGAGTTCGCAGTTCAAGATCAACATTTGACTAAAATCATCACAAAATTATTATAATTAACAGAAATTAACACAGATTAGATAGCTAAAATAATCTCCAACACATATTGTGAGGTTGCACAGATAGGACAAGGTTTTTGTACAAACATTGTACGTTATGTTATATATTATATTTAGAGAGAACACTGTCTATCTGTTCACAAATGACCTCATGAATCACTGGAGGAGGTTCAACTAAAGATCCAGGAACTCATCGTCTCATTGATTTTACATCTGATTCAGTTTTGGAGCTRATTCARTTCAAGATGGCCACCACAGCTTTTCAACCACAGAAAACACAGTTTTACAGATACTGAGCTAATGTTGATCATGGTAGCTGAGAGTCATTTATAACATGATCTAAGTTTGATATCACAGACTGTATAAAGTGTTTTTTTATTTTACCAAAATAGAGCAACTCTGTCTTTTTTATGATCTAGTTTTTAACATCTGTACCTCAAATCTGAAATACATTTGCACTAATAAGTGCAAGTTCTCTCAGCACTGAAGCATAACAAACTACRAGACAAAGTGTTGTTCTGGTCCACTGGAGTGAGACGTGAAATAATGCTCCCTGACATCAGGGTTTGATCCACGAGCTGCTTAGTTTGGACGCTTCAAACTTCTTGTTGTTAAAAAAGAAGAAGAAGAAGAAGAAATGCATGAGAGGAATGATTTGAGCTGAAATGTGTTTCAAACATCACAGTGCCTTTTGTTTTTCTGCCCTGCTTGAACTTCCAGCGGTTGTCCCAGAATGCACCGGTCTCCTAACGGGAGGGGGCGGGGCCGCTCCACCGAGGAGTTTATCTYGCCTGTTTGGTTTGGCGTTTGGAAGTGGAGGAATGGTGCAGCAGCACCGTCAGGCATGAATGGACTTCTGACTTAACCGAACCCGCTCCACATCACAGACCCGAGTCCCGCCGCTCACGTGGAACTGAGCAGAAGCGCCGCGTGTGTTGCAACCAGGGAGACGCGCGCGGTCTCATAAACGTGCGCTCATCCCATGAATCATCTGATTCAGACAATCTGAGGGGGAAACTTTAGGCTCTTTTTGTTGCCACTTCTGTCTGAAGATAAGAGGAAAAAAAATACAAGGAAAATATGCTGATGATTATTTAAAAAGAGACGTTTTACTGAAATAAAACCTTTAAGTCTTAATGACGCAAGAAGGGAAGAAGGAAAAGCTCAGCTGGCAGAATTGACCTTTGAAATGGAAAACTGATGTGCACACGCACACGCACACGCGCACACACTGTCTAACTTGCTTATTTTATCAGGTGCACTGGTTCCATCTCCCCTCCCGGCTGCCAATCAGCCTCTACAACATCATTTATTTGTCTGTGATTTACTGTTTTTTTTTACACTCTTGGCTGCTCACCAGCAGGAAAAAGCTCCAGAAGATTAAAAAAAAAAAGAGATTGATTTTGACTTCTTGTTCACATTTCTGCTGTGGTACCCAACACTGCTGTTTATGTGCACTAATCATTGTGAAGTTTGGAAAAGCTGCAACGTGACTTCATCCTTCCTGTGAGGTGAACCAAACATTTCAGTTTATTTCCCCTTTTTTTAGGAGTCTTTTTGCAGCCTGGATTAAATTAATGAGATTTAGAGAGGAAGATAAATTAGACAAATTCAGAGGAGTTCAGAGATCAGAAATGCAAACACAAGGAGAAAAATTACACCTCTTTTTTTTTTGGTAAATTCAGAAATAAGCAAATTTGCTGCATTTGCTGGGTGTTGAGAAACAAGACGGACTGAATTAGGATTTAAATTTTTTTTGCAGCCCTTAAAATCTGCTGATGGACCAAAAGAWGCTGGGACACTGAACCACGGTGTTCCGTCTGATCCATTAAAGTTGTGGGTCTGGACCCCACACTGTGGGTCTGCRAATACAAAGTCAGGGTCCTCAGATTAACTCTATAAAAATAATTCAATTTAAAAAAATGAATTCTTATGAGACATTTTCTTATAAATATTACAACAAACAAACAAAGTTACTGAAAACCTCATTAAAATCCAAGAAATCGAACAGCTTTTGTCCTTGTTTATTAGGATGATCAGTAAAATTCACCACATGCGTCCAGTTTTACTTTGTGAGTAAAAAGAGGGAAAAAAAGGGAGAGTTAAAAATCAATTTCTTCAAAAAAAGCTGAATCCTGCAATCAAACAGCGTGGTGTTAAATTAAATCAGATGAAATGGAAAAGAAGTGATTTATTCTTTGTTTGAGGGTCAGATTAGGATTTAAATCAGCTTTAATTTCAGTCTCAAACTGGAAAAATCACTTTGAAAACGTGGTGACAACTTTTTAGATATTCTTTAACTGTCATTTAATAAATTTACTTTAAAATGTTAACACGTTTCTGATTAACTCTGAGATTTTAAAAAATGATCAGGTTTTCTTTCGTGACGAACTCATCTCCTGCTTTAGGATTTCAACACATTTTCTCAGTGTGGGAATTTAAATAAAGGGTGGATGAACATGTTGAAAAGTTCGGATTTTCTCGCGGGAAACGACACGTGCGGCTCTGCAAATTAAAGTAATTAGAGGCTTGTTTTTTCTTTTAAATGCTGACATCGATCAAACCGACATGTGATGTACATTTAGAGCTTTAAGTGTTTTTTTTATTAAATGATTTGTCTTCTTTGATTTGGATCTGATGTTTGCGTCAAACCTTTTGACAAAAACTTCTCCAAACTCGTTTGTTTGTAGTTTTTTTTCTCGCGAAACTGAACAAAAAAATCATTTTTATGCTCCTGTGTCTCTGCTGYTTTTCTCACCCAGTGTGTCAAAGGTTTGATAAATAATTATTTCTGCTTTAGAGTCGGATTTTTTATTTTATTTTAATGAGTGTGTATTTCTTTGAATAAATTCATTTACGCGAAAA
>NW_013952455.1:2205964-2208434 GCF_001266775.1 Austrofundulus limnaeus | reverse complement strand
AACTTGTCTTTTAAATATTAAAGATGAAAATTCGCGTTCATTGTTTTTAAAGCGCCTGTTGAATGGTTGCGATTAAAGAAAAAGTTTTATAAAACGTTCTTGAAAAAAAACAAACAAACAAACAAACAAACAAAAACATCCACGGAGCAACTGCGCCATTGTTCTTTAAAAGTCTGTGTTACCTGAGAAAACACGAGTGTACAGTCTGCTTTAGTGTGACTGTTCGGTGTTAGTGTGGATGTGTTTGGGCAGCTCCGCGCTCTGGAGCTTCTGGTACTCCTGCTGCAGACTGAGGAGGTGCGGAGCAGGGTGGAAAAGCGCGGGGGAGACGAAAGGAGAGCCGAGAGGAGAGGGGGAGAAGGCGCCACAGGGAGCCGGGGAGAAGGCGTCCAGGCCCGGCTGCGCCTGCAGGAAAGCCTTGGCTGTGAGGCCGCCGCGGGAGAAGAAGGACGAGAGAGCCGGTAGGATGCTGCTGACAGGTGGGACCGTGGGGGATGGGGGGTGCTGGTGGAGGAAGGGGTACAGCTCCAGGGCCGGCAGCTGCAGAGCCGCGGCGCCCAGCCCGTACGCTCCGTGCGTAAAAGCGCGCAGAGGCTCCAGGTGCGGCGGCTCCTTCAGCGGGTCGAAGCGGAAATGCTGCCGCTTGAAGCGCTTCCTCCGCCGCAGAAAGCTCCCGTTCTCAAACATGTCGGACGAGTTGGGGTCCAGGGTCCAGTAGTTCCCTTTGCCGGGGTTCCCGGGCTCTCTGGGCATCTTGACGAAGCAGTCATTGAGCGACAGGTTGTGCCGGATCGAATTCTGCCAGGCCGGGAACTTCTCCCGGTAATACACGAAGCGGTGGCTGATGAAGTCGCAGATCTCGCTGAGGGTGAGGCGCTTCTTCGGGCTCTGCAGGATGGCCATCGTGATCAGGGCGATGTAGGAGTAGGGAGGCTTCACAGACGCGGGGTTCTTGGTTTTCGCAGACGGCGGAGAGCCGTCCTGCTCCGCGCTCTGGCTGCTGGAAGACCCCTGCTCGCTCCGACATTCATCCAGAGGTGAAAGCTGCTCCTCTGCGCTGTCTCTGACACCCACAACGTCAATAACAACATCCTCCATGATGATATCGTCCAATGTCATAGTAGAGGTAAGAGAGGGGGTTTAGTCCGAGACCCCCTGGCAACAGGTGGGTGAATGACAGCTCCTCTCCGCAACGCAGCGACTYACACACGGTCCATGTCCTCTGAGAAAACTATTACAAATCCGCGCACAGCTTCTCAACACACACATAACACACAATCACACACCTTGATGACTTTAATCCGCTTCCTTTAATTTGACGCAAAAATAAAGGCGAAGTCCGCGAGGGGTCGTGCGTAAAAATGTGTGCGTCCTCGGAGATGTCCAGCATCATCTGCGCTCACCGCTGCCTTCCTGCGGATCGGCTGGATGTGATGTCATGATGGGTGATGATCCTGACCAATGAGGCAGGGAGAGGCAGACAGAAAGGGGGTCTGTACAGCAGCGCATCATCATCATCATCATCATCATCATCATCATCATCTTCGTCATAATCATCATCATCATCATCATCATCATCATCAGCACGTCGGAGCCAAATGGACCCAGACAGGACTGATCCACGAAGGAAGAAGCAGGTTCCCAAAAAGTTATTTTAAATATTTTTAGGTTTCCCTTTTCATCTTCACACCAAAATAACAAAAATATTCTTTAGGTCACGTGTCACAATTAAGGTTTGTTGGCCAGAATTGGCCATGATTACGGTTTTATCTAGACAGAGAGATCATATGTTTAATATATTCAAACTGACCTGGCAATCAAGTCTCGTTTCTCATTTTGTCTTCTAGTTTATTTAATGTACGGCAAAACTTAAAAAAAAAAAAGGTACAGTGTTTTTACTCTTTGATTTWGATGTGGAAACAACAACTACAAAAGTTCAGTTGCTTTGTTCATTATTTATTTATTTGTTTGTTGGGATTTGCCACATTCTGGATGACTGAGAACCTGCAGCAGATTTATTCATCAGAGCAACATAAATATTGATCGTTTCTTCTCCAATACACCAAATATAAATATTAAACTATCCACAAACAGGTTTTTGGGAATAAAAACCTGATATTTTAAACTGTTCTGTTTTTGATGGAACTRTGTACATTTGAGGTATGGAGCGCATCAGAAAGGATGATGGAGCCTGATCTGAACATGCTCCACTATCATTTTGTGCCTCATAAAAACAAACAACAATGAAGCCGATTGACTCTGTCAAATAATAACATATAAAATATAACTGAGAGGAAACATGGACTAAAATAAGTAAAAGAGCTGAATTATGTGATAATATTCAAGCCATGATATAGATGTTTTTGCCATCTAGTGGTGTGACATGGGTATGACAAGGTTTTTGTTAGAACAGGGGAACAAAAATATCCGTTTAAAACAATTTTTGGAATAATAAACATAAAGTATGTAC
>NW_013952455.1:2195319-2205715 GCF_001266775.1 Austrofundulus limnaeus | reverse complement strand
TGTGTGTGTGTGTGTGTGTGTGTGTGTGTGTGTGTGTGTGTGTGTGTGTGTGTGTGTCCGGATTAGCGGACACTTAGAACATCACAAAACACTTGGCTGATGTTTTGTGTTAAAAATAAAAGCAGCTTACAGCTTTTATTTCTATTTTTTAAGGAACCATTCAGTCATAAGAACTGCAGTTTTAAAACAGAAACCTGCTTCATTTTACTTTACTTTCTTCAGAATTTGGAAAGGCTCAAATAAACATGACCCTTTACGCACAGGACATTTTRCGCACATTTTACGCACAAATCAGAACAATAACAAATGTCTCTGAGAATAACTGGACCTTGTAGAGAACTTGCTTGATCATTCATCATTTCACAGAAGAGRCAGGCCCGTGCGTGTGTGTGCGCGCGCATGTACTACAGAGTGAGGACCACTTGTATAGTAGTACTATCAAAGTGAGGTATTTGATGTAAAGTGAGGACCTTGTCGCTTTATTTGCAGCTCTTCTGCGCTTATAGACCAGTAATGGTTAGTTTTAGGGAAAATGTCTGGGTTAGGCATAAATRCARTTACARAAATGAATGGAAGTCATTACAAAGTCCTAAGTTTGATGCAAACACAAGGATGTGTGTGTGGGCGTGCGCGCGTGTTTTACGGTTTGGCTCTGACCTTTTTTCGTGCAGTTATGATTTCATGACATCTTAAATTACACGCTATATTCATGTTTGGTGCGCTTATAAAATCAAAACAAAAACTGGTCCCACCTTTTAAATCAGATTCTAAAAATTCCTTTTTTTAAAAYTGTCGGATCAGGAGAGGAGTTCTCAGAGGTAATAAAATATTTAACTGAAGTAGCTGGAACAGCTTGTCTGATGCTGTTTCTGACCTGCGATTTTATTTGAGTGAACTAAAAAAGGGCCCCTACACACACGAGCACGCATGCATGCACAGAGCATTAAGGGGATGATTCATGTTTAAACTTCACGAGCTTATTAACACAATATTTATGAGCTGACAGCCTCAGACACAGTCATGCCACCTGCGTTTTTATTTTATTTTATTTTACTTCATTTTATTTTTTATATTTTCATGTCATAATCTTAGTCCAACCTGCTTTTCGGGTTCATTATGTTGCTGAGTGCGGCTCTGTTTGCAATAATCTGCCACTTTAGACAGACCATCAATCATCAGTGAAGACAAGCGGCACTCTGGCGCCATCTTGTGGTAGAAAGGAAAATTACTCCAGTTTTCACTGAACTTTTCTGCTGAATAAATTTAAACACATTAGTTAGTTATTTTGTTCGTAATTACAAGATCATAATTGGATTGTTTGTTTTTCTCCATGCATTTTCTTTAACCATTTTTCTGTGCAGGGTCACGGAGGTCACCAATTTAAAATAACTTGAGCTGTGAACCAACTGACAGACTAACCTGTATTAAAACATATTAATAATACCTCTGACAGGTCAAATTRTTTTAACAGCCCAAACTAAAATGCATTACAGACAATCTCTAAATGTAATTCATTGTAATATAAACTAATTATGTATCCTTTATGAAAAACCAAAACAAATTTCTATTTATGCTTGTTTCATGRTTTATTTGATTGAAGAACATGCATTTTCATAATCATACAGGTATTTTACTTTTTCTTTTTGAGGTGGTTTGTTTATCTGTTTACTCTTATCAAGTAGAACTACCGGTGAAAATGAGACTGCAGTTAAATCTGCCATTTTAATATGAGGCGCTCGTTTTGATTAATAATGGGAAACAAACAAAGCAGAAACACAACAGAAGCTGTCATATTGCAGTGAAACAACATACAATTAACTGTATTTAATTGCAGCAGCAGAATTTTGTTTAAGAAGCTAAAAGACCACATCCTAAACAAACAAAAACTAAAGTCACATTTTAAACATTAACTATAGTTTGACTTTGTAACACCTGAGACTTTGAACAAAGAGAAAGAAAAAAATCAGCATAGTAAAAAAAAAATACAAACACTGTAGAAGTGATTTAGAGGTCAGAGAGGGTGAGCCTGTAATCAGAAAGTTGTTGATTCATCTCTCCGAACTGACAACAAAAATTTGGGTGGGGAAACCCTCATTTTCCCCACTCTGAGCCCTTGAGCAAGGCTCTTACCCCACCAGCTGCTCCCCGGGTGTAAAYGTCAGCTCTCTGCTCCACGTCTGCAGAGCTACACAGAGAGGTCATTTCCCACTGAGGGACAATTAAGATTATTACAGTTTTTCTCAGTTGCTTTGCTACATTTCTCAGATCAGAAATGAAATTCTCAGTCTTTTAATCGTTGAGTCACTTGTTCACATCAAAACAACAGTTTCTCATTTCAAGTTGTAATGGCTTTGGTACAAATGATTCTGTACAGTTCTCTGCTGTTTCCTATGTTATCAGTTGCTTTTGTCATGTTGATCAAAATACATTTAATGTGTCTCGGTTGAATAATCTCATCCCTCACAACATTTAGACTTTACATGTAAAATGTTTGAACAAACAGTTCGATACACCCCCATCAGAGCTTTTTCTAAATCTGTTCTGAATCAGTAAATTACCTCCAGGTGAATTCTGACTTTTTTTTCATACAATACAGAACATCTTGTCACCTTTTTAGACCCTCTCTAAAGGGCTCTCCTCCCTGAACAGGAGAGGGGTCAGGAGAGGACTTGTCAAAGAAGGAGATAGTTTGGGACGATGTTAGTTTCCATCGCTCCAACATCATCAGGGTTGTGAGTTATTTATCTCAGCATGGAGATGGAAATATGATTTCCAACCACACAAAGATGACCCTTCTGGCTGAAATGGATGCAGCGTGTGATGACATCACAGCAGGCTGGAAACAAAGCTCTAAAAGATTCTTTCCACTCTGCATTGCAAGAGAAGATATTTGTTGGGATGTGGAGGAGAATTTGTGGCTCAACAGACAGAAAGTTCAGTCTGCTCTGTAGTTCCTACAGAACTGTTCACAATTATCCTTACAGAGATTGTCCAACAGTATATCACATTTCTCCTTTTTTGGTTTTGTTTCTTTGTTGTCTGCAGTACTTCTTTTCCTTTCTGTATCACAGTGACATGTCAACAAATTACAGTACAAACAATAAAAAAATACATGAAATAAGGATTTTGAACAAGAAACTGGGTTTTGGATGTAATCCATGATGTGCTGTTTGGACAAATTGTTTTGAGAAATGCACTTATTGTTCAGCAAATGTCGAAAATGATTCAAGCTATCAAAGCAACTGAGAAAAACTGTAAACTGAAACAAAAGGTAAAATACTTATTTTTCAACAGCAGAGGGCGCTCTGACATTAGCTATGATTTTTAAAATCTTTTTCACAGAAACTTTTCATGACTTTACCAACTCATTCACGACTATTTATTTGTTCATATTTAAGTTCACAGTTAACTCAACCATCTTCTTATTTCTGCAGAGATTTTAGCTCGATTCAGTTTGTTGAGGAAGAGTAACACATTGAACTTCAGCAAAGGTTTCTGAAGTTGGTTAGTGGTTTGTTGTCCTCAGTTTTTGTGTCTTAACTCAGAACAATTAAACATGGATGAACAACAAAACGGGAAATTCCATTATTATTATTATTGTTAATATTTTATTGTAGCTGGCTGCAGTTCGTCTGCTGTGTTGACCTGAGGATGGAGATAATTTACCATCAGTGTTAAAGTGGGCCCCTGACAGTCAGGGGCCCAGACTGGAGCAACCAACAAGTCATTAAGCTGCAACAAGATCCCCAGGAGGGCGTTCGCTCGACTTCATCTGCATGCAACACTGGCTGCACAGTCCGTTGTAAGAGATGGAGAGTGATAAAGTGGCACACAGAAAAAGTTTGGTTGAACTTGTTCACATCCTGTTTTCTCCCCCCTGCAGCTTCAGGCAGCCCGCTCTTCTACTGTTAGGTTTTTTTTCCACTTACAGCGTGTTGCAGCTTGTCAGAGAGGGCACACCTCAAGCACTGATTGGAAGACAGTTTTACAGAGAAATACAGTAAAGATGCTCCAGGTTTTATCTGTAGTGGTGTCGCAGAGAAGCTTCAGAAAACATGATGGTTTGATAAGAGGGAAATGTGGGCCAGTCTGATTTTATGAACAGCTGCAAAACAAACACACAAAAAAAACCCCACAAAATAAAGGCCCAGCATTCCTTGATCTCAAGTTTTATAGCTGCCCCAACATTTGGGCTGCCTTTTCTAAAAACACTAGTTTAACATTTGCCAGAGCTGCTGCGACATTAAAGGTTTGTAATAAATTAATCTTTGACATCCAAAGCAAGTGKTTTAGTCACATGAACTGACCCTCCTGCTCTGGACCCAGCAACTGGTCCCTGAACACCCCCCATGGGTCAGACCACATGATGGAGGGGGCCTGGGTGTGTGTTTTAGTGGTTAGGGTGCAACGTGGTGTCCTTAAGACAACAAACCTCCCATAAKCCAGCAAGATCCTGTGTGCTTTAATTTCATCACTGTTTTCAATCAAACTAATCTGGTTTTTAGTTTGTAAACCTAACTCTGAATAAAAAAATAAAATAAACAAAATCAACATTRTAAAGCTGCGAGTCGACTAATGGAAGAATGGGGATCCCACTATAAAGAGCTTTTGTAGAAAGCTCAGATTAAAGGACTTGGTCTAGGTGTGGACTGTGGGGCTAACCATGATCACGGCTCGCAGGCATCTGGAAACGTGGATTGTGGTCGGGCAAATCAAGAAGAGGATGGCATGTGCTCAGCAGCAAAGATAAAAAGAGCAGACATGAGGAAAGCGGGCTCTGTGGTGGTCTGGGGTTTGATCGTGTGAATGACAACATCAGTGGAGGTTTTTAGAGCAACATCTGCTGCCTTCAGGACATGAAATTTTACAAGAATGACTAAACTTTTCATTTTTCATTGTTGGACTGCACTTTGTCTAATCCCTCATCTAGGACCTGTTTGCCTTGGGTGACCCTACACAGCTCCTAAAATCATTGGGACACTCAAACCTCTCCACCACAATAAGGCGGTAAAATAAATATTTCTATGAACACCCAGGACAGTTAAAACTACAAGTTTGGCAAGTCAGAGATATTATAAAATATTTGTGTTAAATAGGAGGCATAAAGTGTTATTTTTGTTTTTTGATATTGTTTTATTGTCACTACTTTTATCACATTGGGTTCTGTGTGTTTTATTCACGATCAAATGGAGCAAAAATAAACTCAGTTCAAAGGTAACAGATCTTTGTAATAYTTGCTTTATTTACATAATGACTCTAATTGCTGGATGTTCAGCCCCTGAGCTGTTGGCCTGCAGTAACTGTGGCCCCTGGAGCAATTTAAAGAGCTCTTCTGTAGAGGATTGTCTTTCTCTAACTGCTTACTCACCTCACTCAAACTGCTGCATATATTTAAAAAAAAATCTAACTTATTTCCTAAATTAAATATATTTTTAAATCTTGGAAAGATTTGAATGTTTTATGAACAGCTAAATCAGCAAAGAGTTTTATGCTCCTAGACAACCAGGAATACCAAAAACTATTTTCCTTCACGCATTCATTACTAGAAGTACTACAGCTAGCTGCTGCTGCAGTTGTACTTGCAAATACTGTCCATTATTTGTTCCATAATTTAACACACAGTTATTTATATATACAGTGTATATTTTACCAGAACACAGTGATCATAAATCGCCATAAAATCTTTAAGACTGGAGTTGTTTTAACCCAGTTGTTTCTGCTCTGACTAGCCATTAGCTYATCRCTCCGGCTGAATTTAAAACCACAACAAAACTGATGCTGTTCAAAAAGTTTCAACTAAGTGAGATATTCTTTCCCAACTTTCCCACAGAACCCTTCTTTAAAGTGGCCAAAATATTGAGATCTTTTTTTTTTTCAGCAGTGAAAATGACCTATTTTGGTTTTATCTGCATGAAAAGTTGGTGGGATCCTGCTGTGGAAACTTTATCCTGAAAAAAATAAAAGGGTCAGCTGCAACGCCGGCACATTCCAGCTCTGATTCCCACCCGACAAGTTCAACGCTGACAGAAACATTCCTCTGCTGGAATCTCAACACCAAGCCCACCTGGTGTGGTTTGAAGACCCCTGACCTCTCTGACATCCCTGGACAGCAGGAGCTCACAGGTGCAGGGAGGACGGACCCGGAGTCAGAACAGTTTGGCTCCACGTTGTGCCCAATCGGCTGATTTTTTTTCCCCCCACTCGTGTCTTCGGCGTGTTTTTGTTGGCACGAGGCTGTTTGCTCTGGAAACACGGAGCAGGATGACAGAATGCAGCTGCTTTTAGCTGCTCATGAGGTTCCACGGTGCATTCATGCAAATCTGGACGTAATGTTCTCCATCAAAGCTTCACATGTGTACTTTATACACACAGTAATCCTCATGGCTCTGGTTTAACAGCAGAACACCCAGAATGTAAGAGATTGTCTAAAGCAGTGGTTTCTTGAGTTGGGGTCTGGACTCACAGTGGGGTCCCAAAACATCAAGGTGGGGTCTTGTAATTATTTTCAAATGTAGTTAATTCTGAAAATCTTTTCCACATTTTGCTTCAGCTTTTACAAATGGGTGAACTTTTACTTTTAATTGTGTATCTGTATTATTTATTTATTATTTAGTCGTGTTAGAATGTTGTTTCTATGCAGGAAATACCACGTAGAGCTCAGTTAATGTGTGTTAGCGGTATTCACTCCCACAGTCGTTATATTTGTTACACACATCAAAATATTGTCCTTTTTTGACTCTCATGGATGTTGGACTGAATTTTTTTCTTAAAACCCACAAGAACACAGAGTGTGTTCATTTAAAGGAGACCAATTATGGGTCCTAGAAATTTTTATGGTATGTCTGTGGGCTATCCAGACCATGTTCATTCAATTTAATGCGCAAAATTATTCTCAGATAATAAAATTTCTCATTTTCTAGTTCTGCCTGCTCTGATTTCCGTTCAGAAGAGCTGTTTATGTTAATGAGCTCTGTTGGTAACGCCCTCCAAAAATCTGTTGACAGTAACTCCGCCCTCCAAAGCCAGCGTTTACGTTAACATGGCTAATAATAGCAGAAGCTCTGTTGCACAACCATATGAGACCCAGAGCCAGAGTCGTAATCCCAGCTTCTTTTTTTTCTCTCCCTCCTCTGCTCTGCGCTCACTCTGCATGCTGTTACCAGAGCAGGGAGCAGCAGCGGTCAAAATACCTCAGAAACTCGAACAAATAGGCTTTAACAAGGCTATAATAAGCTAAACAATAGAGGTACATGAGAAAATGTGTTCATAACGAATGAAAATAAATAATTAAATAGTGTCCGTGCTGGTCTCAAAGCCTCATCTCCCACTCTCTGATCCAACACTCTACYCATTGGCCTATTGGAGGCTTGTTGTGAAATGAGCTGCACATTACACAATAACAACAGTGACGGCTCTTTAAATTGAGGAGGTGGAGTCTCACCCGRGGGTTGCTAGTTGAGGGGCAGAACGCAGGTTCCGGTGGGTTGTCGTATGGCTTGTGACATCACAAAATAACGGAAGTATAAAACTTGTCGTTAATACACATTAAAAATACATTTACTTACAGTAAATATGCCCCTGGGTGCGTTTTCTTTGGTCCTAGGACTGTTTTTTTAAGAAGTACATACCCAAAATTGAGTAAAAAAAGCTTTAAAAAGTGAATTTTGCATAATAGGTCCCCTTTAAACACCTCCATTATACAGTATCTGTGCTCTGAATTTTTTTCAAACAGAAAGTGAGATGTCTTTTGAAAAGAGACACATTGCAATTATTACAGCTACAACTGTTCAAGTAAACATTAGAGATAAAATATAAAGGAAAAAATATTAGGGCACACAAGGAAGAAATAAGTATAAACACTATGGGGAACTAAATGAACACAGAGAACAATAAGCACACGTTGGCATCTATACAATGTAAATAGAAACAACAACAGTGATATACTCTGAAGCTAAAACAGTATGACTGATGCAAAGGTCCCATCAGATATCATTAGATGATATAAAAATAGGTGATGATAGTGATATTGCACATGTTAGATTAAGGTATCATAGATAAATAAAGCACACAGGTTTATTAAAGTGACAGATGACTTATAGTTTTGGGCGAAATTATAGAGTTTGATGGCCTCTGGTAGGAACGACCTCCTGTGGTGCTCCGTGGTGCGTTTAGGTGCAACCATGAGTCTTGTACTGAATGTGCTTCTGTGGCTCCTAACAGTGTCGTAGAGAGGGTGATAACTGTTGTCCTTGATTCACTGCAGCACCATCCTCCTCACAGACACTACGGTTAGAGTCCAGATCTACTCCCACAACATCTCCTGCCTTTCAGGTCAGCTTGTTGAATCTGTTGGCATCAGCCCCCCTCAGTCTGCTGCCCCAGCAAGCAACAGCATAGAGGATGGCACTCRTCACCACAAAYTCATAGRAGATCCTGAATATGCAGGAGTATCCTGAATATGACTTTAAATATGCTATTTTTAATGTTTTTAAAAGCTTTGTCAGTTCTCTTTTTGCTTTAAATATTCACTTTTTGAACTTGTTGCAGTCTTCTCACTTTAAAGCAAAATAAAACAAGTTTGAATTCTTCAGTAATTCTTTTTTGTTTGAAGCTTTTATTCTGCTCTGAGTTTCTGTCTGCCTGTCATATTAAGACAGCTGTCAAAAAGTGTAGTAACCGTTGCAACCCTAACTTCACTTTTTTAGTTCTCTTTACACTTCTTAAATGGTTTATACTTCAAAAAGTCTCTAATTGCTACTTGGTTTTYTGAAGGATGTTTATTTTTGTTGGAATTTTGAGCATTAAAGCTCTTTAACTGCAGACACATGTCCTTAGCTTAGTTTTTTTAAATAGCATTTGAACTTTTGCCCAAGCTGTCCTCTGCAGTGTTCCTTCATAAATCTGTTGGTGCGTTTCAGCATAAAGGACATGAACGGTGCGCTGACAGCTTCCTGTTCTGCTTCCTGATCACGAAGGTCCAGTGATGGTAAACCCGGGCCTCCTGCACGCACAGCCTCCTACTCCAACCTTTCCAGAAATGAGCTTACATAGAGATGCTCATAAACTCAAATAACCCTTTGCAAGACTTTTAATATACACATCCACACAAAGCTAACAGCAGTTCCACTAACAACAGTGTGTTTATGTGACTCCTGTACAGTAGCAGCAGTTTGTCTTTGTGATAAAAGGGAAACAGGTTGTGACGAGCCCTGCCTGTGGGCTAAATGACTTAACATTATTTACATAACTCATTTCTGACGCAGCTTAGGTTTCACAGATGGAACGCCTTTCATTTTGTGTTTGTGTGGGAAAAAAAGAGGTTTTAATGTGTTATTTCTTTTGGCTGCTGCCTTCTTCAGGGGTCACTCACCACAGCGATCAAACACACGTGGACGATTTGGCATCTGTGAAAATGTGGGCCTGACACAACCTGGACCAAACCTGTAGCCTGACCACCGAGTTACTGCAGCCCCCCAGAACAACGGTTCTAATAAAAACAACAAAAAATAAACTTGAAATGAAGAGAGTGTTTCTTACCAGGTCTACTAACAAACAGATGAGCCGAGGAAAAGCATGTTGTCAGTGGCAGCTGTAAATGATTATATTTATATTTTTATATTTAGAACAGGAAAACATTGCAGTTTTTTCTCATTTGGTTTCTTCTTTGATGAACAACTATGAAGAATTTTCACAGTTTACTGACTTTGATGGCATCAAAACTGGTAAAAGAGAAACAGCTAAAGTTTTAATTGAAAAAGTGTTTTTTTAGAATTGATACTTTCAACTTTGTTATTTTGTAAAACAGCAAACTCTTGTTTCACAGCTGTGAAAAAGAAAGTCTGACCTGTGCTGACATGTTCACAATAATTAAAGCTAAAATCAAACTCATTAATCATCAATCTGTCATTTTTAAGATAAAAAAAACTTTCATGTATTTTTAACAGTTTAATAAAAATAAATCAGGTCTGATTATAGTTCTTGCTGCGACTGGCAATGGTGCTCACCTGTATTAAATTCCAAGCTCCACTGAAGGATGTGAACAGTAAATATCTTACCTGTTGTAGATGGCTCTTTGAACATTTGAACAGTTTGAAAGTACAGGATTAATTCTGATCGGGTGGTCTGAGCGTTGCAGTCATCCTATAACAACTTCAAGGTCAAAAACTTCATAGCAGTTTCTAGAATTGTTTAACTCTAAATGTTTATACTACCAATAATTTAACAATAAACATGTTTTTTTCTGATAAAATTGTTTTAATAATTTTGCTGGAAATGTCACGTACAGCACTTGATTTTCTACATCTGCTCCTGCCATTTGTAAAAAACTACAACATTTTAAGTAAGTAGGCCTCCATTAGGGGGTGGGTACATGTCCTGGACCTGGGGCGTATAGAGT
>NW_013952455.1:2188235-2193739 GCF_001266775.1 Austrofundulus limnaeus | reverse complement strand
GTTTATATGTATATGAAAAGCTGAAACAATAAAAAGTAAACATTTTGCATAGCCACAAATGTTACTCATGTATGTCCCCCTGAGGCCAATAGTATTTGTTCACTTTTAACCTAACCCGACTTTAAAAGAGGTAAACCACCATTTTAAGGCTTTTCTTTGTTTTTATGGCTCTGTTACTATGAATAAGTCGRAGCAAACTCGACATGTTATTGGTGATATTTTCAAAAACATTGATTKAATTTAGAGGATAAACTAATACAAAGAAAAATTTACCTACACTTTAGTTTATGGCCTGCAGTCAACTTGTTCAGAAAAACTCTCAGTTTAGAAAATGTCATCAGTGTTGTTAGACATTACATGATCAGTTTTCATGTTTAACACCAGTGCATCATGTGTTACATTATATAATGGATGAGAAGGTGATTTGTTCTGTAAAAGATTTATAGACGTAATTTAACGTACCTGTCAGTTAATTTTAGTAGTTAACAGTTTTGACTCCTYGGCTCCATCCCACACCTCAAACAGAAGCTGCAGCKTCTGTGATAAAAACTGATTCATAAGGTGAGTTTCCAAGTAAGAGCTTCAGGCAGAGTGATCAGTAGGCGAGGATCCAAGTGAGAATGAGCAAAGGCAAGGGCTGCGTCACACAGCAAGATTTTAACATTTTCGGCTGGTTTTCAAAGACCAAGAGATACTACACATGAAGATAAAAAAATCTTTRATATAACAGGTTTGGTCCTACCGTGTGTGGTGTACAGCCACACAGCAAAGACAACACACCACACTGACAGATTTTTCTTTCATGAACTTTCAGACGTCAGATGTGAAATCACGTGAGACTTCTTGAAATCTCACGAGAATTCAGCTGTCAGTGGAAAAGTCTGATGTGACCTCCAGAGAGATGTGAGTTCAGAGTAAATAAACATGGATGAGGAAGAAACAATATTGACTGTTGGCTGTTTTTACCAGAGGAAAAAGAATTCCATAGGACTTTTAACGTCCGGCAGACTTTCTGGTGAGTCAAGACATTTTTTTATGTCTTCAGTATTTTGGATTCACCTCCGTGTTTACATCACCTTGCTTTCTGATTGGCTGCAGGTCGTATTCAACAGGCTGTGAGGTCTTTTGTTCTTAGGTGAACACCACACATGGTGTGATATCGGGCCAAAAAATCAAACATGTTGAATAACCCCGATTTGAGGTCGGAGCGGTCCCGATATCCAACTAGTTCACTCTTAATTCACCACCCACGGCAGGAATATCTGCTATGATTATTTTTAGAGCCATCATTATAATCTGGTCGATTGTTGGAAGGACAAAATCAGGCCAGAATTCRGCCAGAATATCCTGCCGTGTGATGCAGCCTTTAGGAGGTTAGTGGCAGGTGTGGTGTTGGCAGCTGGTAAGAGTCTGTCTCTGAGAGATGAGCTCGATGGCATCAGGCACTTAAAGGAGGATGTCTGGTAAATCTAAACACTGGAAAACCCAGGTAAGGTTTACTCAAGTCAGTACAAAGCAGCTGAAGCAAAATGCAGTGTCGGATCGCTTCCAGCATAAACAAACACGTCCATGATCATCTGACCAATCACACAGTAGTTTCTCTTGTGGAGGTGTGGCAAGCRTTGTATTTACCAGGGTCCCAGCAGGTTGTGACAAGAAGGGGTGTAGGACCTGAAGCCGCAAACAAAATGATGCAGTTTTCGTTGGTACGCCTCGGAATCCTCCCAGAGGAGCTGGAAGAGGTGGCTGTGGAAAGAGAGGCCCGGGCCTCCCTGCAGTCACTGCCCCCATGACTCGACTTCATTGAAAGTGGACAGTTTTAGAAAATCTTGATTGGGTCATCTGCACTGTGTTACTAAGGTGTGTGTTGACYAGACGTGACTTCAATTAGTTCCTCACTTCATCGGTGGCGTCCACATTATGAGCTTTTAATTCAGTTGTACAGTCAAGAATCCCTCTTGACTGTAGACCTCCTTCAYCCGATCCAACACCACATGTCCTTCTCACAATAAAGACATCAGGCGAACAGATGATCCTCCTGCATCCCTGTGACTGAGGAGAATTCCTGCTGACAGTCCGGGGGCCTCGCTCCACTCTGATCTGATCAGCCTGGGCTTAAACTCTGTCGCTCTCATGCACACACACAGCTGCACAAAAACACAGAAGGCCTTTTTACTGCTGATCTCATGACATATTTGGATGTTTGAACATGTTAACAGCGGGACCAAATGCTGAGAAGAAAGACTCCAGATCGGACCTGAGCTGTTGTAAATCATCTGTGAAGGAGGAGTGATGTTAGCTGTTTGCTTTCTTCAGTCACTTGCAGAGCTAAATGGAGTTTGCCGTCCAGCTGCAGCCGTGTCTTGTAAAACCATAAATCCAGCTATGCTGCTCGATCAACGCTAACTCTACCTCTGCTCTACTCCTGACCAGTACAAAAACACACGTGGCTGTATTCACACATAATTCAAAATAAGTAAAAAAAAAAAAAAAGAGCTTTTAGCCCCCTGCCTTTTTTAGCATGGCTTTAAAGCCTCAATCACACGACACCAAAATCCCTCACATGTGGCACCAGCTATACAGGATCTTTTCTTCTGATTATTTTTCATTTGTGGAGCTCAAGCATTGTAAGAAAGCAAGACCCTTTTTTTTTATATCTGCTGAAGCGCCTGACTTTATGAAAGGAGTCATGTGAAATGGAAGTAAAACAGACTACAAGCTCAATTAAAACTAATCTGTTTGAAGTCTGAGTGGTGATAAATCACTCTTGTCAACGTAGAGTAAAACATTTTCTCCAACCACAACAGAGGAGGAAGTAASTGATGTTTCAAACAATATAAAGGTCAGTGCTCCGTGAAGTGTTGCTGAAATGGTACCAAAGTGTGTCTACACACAAGTTTGGCTTTCTATGACATTGTATTAACTTCCATTCATTTTTGTAGCTTGTAGCCTACTTTAATCACACACCTACCGGTTCTGATTTATACTTTATAAGATCTGAGAGCTTTGTTCTTATTGAAGTAGTTGTGTGACAAAAATGATATTACTTGATCTTGCCGGCATTGTGATAACTCATTCTGGGCACCTGCTGCTGGCAGAAGTTTTATTTTCTCACAGACGTATGTGCCAAGTCTTGTGTGATTGGTCAGAACTTTGTGGGCGTGTTTACGAACTACAGTGTTCTCATTTCACCGCTGTCGCTCCACCGAGGAGGGTTGCAGGATACTGGAAAAAAACTGGCATTGCAGTTTTTTCTAACTCTGCAATATATATATTGCTTAATAATAAAATACAGGATTTTTAACAGATGAACAGGACTTTAAGTTATGCTGCCATATTTTTGATGGTGAATGTACCAGTCAGTCTAATTCTGTACATTGATCCGTTTTTATGCTAGGTGGCTAACCTGTTTTTGCTTGTAAAAATCAGTTCCAAATGTCTTCTTGGGTTGCAGATTCACCAGTTTATTCGACTCCTCCAAAACAATTAGTGCACAGATCCCAAAAACTCCAAATACACAGAAACAGTATTGACATGGTTGGACTCCGCCACAGCTGTCTTCTGGTTTTAACACCTGCCTACTACCTTCCACCCCTTGGCTCACATACTTGAGTCCACAGCTCATCCAGTGACCAAGCAGGGAATATAACACATATTTGGCTCCTATAGTGAACCTGCACCAATCTTAACTCTGTTTTTGTGCATGTTATACGTATGTTTTCTGTCTGTATTTGAGAGTTATTCTTATATTTTATTGTTTACTTTTACTGTGCTGGGACCTGAGAACACGTTTCCTTCTGTAACGTGAATTGTGATTTGCCACCTTAAGTGTTGCCTCTGTGTCTTTCGTAGTTTGTTTCAGTCATGTTGAAGGAAATTTTGTAACTGATCAACTAAATGTTAGATCCAGTGTTCGGTTTCAGATCATTGCAGCCATAAGTTTAAAACAGAATGAGGGTTGGTGTGTCTTATTGATGTGCTTTGGCTGTAGCATAAACAGAAGTTGGTCACGTAACGTTTGATGTAAAAGTTACCATCTTCAGGAGTGGAACCAGGAAGAGACTGAAGAGGTTAAAAAGGTTGAATCATTAGGAGATAGGTTTTGAGTTGTGCAGAGAGTCTCTGTTTAGATTCAGCCTGGAACAGACTGGGCAGCTTTTGGTTTGGTTTCCTGACACGAGCTCAAGTCTTTTGACTCTGAGGCCTGTGCTGTGTACTACTKTATGGAGCCGATTGGAGCAGAGGAGAATAAAGATTTTTAGAAGATATCCAAGTGGGTATCTGCTATTATTCAGACTTCCATTTTTAAACACGCTGATTTCTACAACACTTTAAACCATATTTTACCTTTTTTTTCCTCCAGTTCTCTGCAAATTTTATCATCTTCCTCATTTTCATTAAGATCCTTGTCGTCTTCCTCCACAGCTCCAGAATTCACACTTCAACACTTCTCTGAAAGACACTGACATTATTGGCCCAGAGGTTTCACAACAAAATAAAGGCTTTAGCTTTTTCGACACAAAGCCACTCACTTCCACTGGCAGAGTAACACGTGACTGTTCAGTGCAATGACCTATGGTTTAGTAATTTAGTCTGTAGATAGCACATTGAATTAATTTGCCCCCTACATCACAGGACCTGCAGTGTGACTACTGTGCACACGTTGTGATGACGATGCTCAAAGAATACAATTTGCAGCTTTTTGAAAGTTCCTCAGATAATGTCTTTAAAAATGCACTAAGTTGTCTTGCCTTTGAACTTATAGATTTAGAGATTACCTTAACGTCTCCTGTCTCAAGGGTTTTCTGAGCTTTTACTTTTTGTGATTTATTTTGTTAGTTCTATGCACAGCTTCCCTCGTTCTGTCTGGCAAAATATCAAAACAGAAAAGACACCCTTGAGATTTTAGAGTCAAAGTTCAACTAAATTAAACTTTAGCTATTCCTTATTCTCCGTGTGTGTTTGAGYGTACAAAACAACAACTCTAGGTTTCAGACGTTCCTGTGAACTTTCTCTATAAGCTTCGATATATGAAGCTTTACAGTCTGCGCTCATTTTGTCCATATGTAGGGAGGCAACTGTGATTAGAGGGTGATAGTATAGTGTTCTCCTCGGGCTAGTTCACCCTGTTATTTCCCCCCCTTCCTTGCCAGACTGTGTTCTCCACAGGGAGGGTGGGTCCGTGACCTCCCTCCCACGCACAACCACGAGTGAGGTTAAGTGGTTACAACTCCCCTCTTAAGTCCCCATCAAAAAATATGTGAGTGCACAGGCCCCCCTGGAGCCTCTGTACCCACAAGAGCACATTTGTTGTGAGGCAGTCTCTGGGAGTTTAGACTGAGCCCTTTCGCTGTGACAGAAGACTGTTCCTGTCACCGTTTTACTTCATGGAAGTCATCAAAAGCGATGATTTGTGTTAATGAGGCAGGCCCAATGTAAACTATGTAGGATTCAAGCTCAGCTATCTGAACTAAGGCAAAAAAAAAAAAAAAAAAAAAAAAAAA
>NW_013952455.1:2186295-2187530 GCF_001266775.1 Austrofundulus limnaeus | reverse complement strand
GTGTTAATGAGGCAGGCCCAATGTAAACGTTGTAGGATTCAAGCTCAGCTATCTGAACTAAGGCAAAAAAAAAAAAAAAAAAAAAAAAAAAAAAAAAACTAAAGTCTAACTGGAAAACATAAATAACATGCCCTAAAATCTTTCTTTGATTTCTATTTTACTCCCACTTTTTAACCCCCCACCCCACCCACTCCTCTGGCTCTAATCCCGTTGTCTCCCTCCCTCTGTTTCCCAGCCTCTGTATTCACGCAGGCCTGAAAACAAACCTCTGTAAAACGAACTGGCCTCTTTTGGTCGGAGTGCTCCGTGACAGCAGGCCGGCATCTGAAGGAGAGAGAACAAAAACAAGAACAAAGAATGATAACAAATAAAACCAGTGGAGTGTACACAGAAGATTCTGTTGGAAATATAAGGAAATTACACAAAACTTTGCAAAGAAACAGAGAAACTGAACTGATGGGCTAACAGCTAGTCTGAGTGGGAACAAAGTGGATCACTGCCATTTTAAAACAACCCTGATCTCTTAAACTTCATTGCAGTTCGAGCAAATTCAACTTCAACATCACCAAGATTAACTTTAAAATCAGTGGTTCCCAACCTTTTTTCCTCAGAGCTCGTCTTTTTGCATCAGTTAAAAAAAAGCTGCCCTCCCCCCTCTCTAAACTTGCTTGGTGATGTTTTCATGATTTATCAAGTATTAATTTTTATGACTGCGGTATTACCAAGATGATTAAACGCCCACTTTTATTGACCTGAGGAGTGTTTAGTGAAGCAGATGTTTGTTCCCACGGTAGCCAGTCAAAACTTCAAACATCACATCAGGTTTGAATGGTTTCAGTTTAGCTCAGATCAACTGATTCAGCCCCTGCAGTCAAAACGATTAACATAGTAAATGGAGGGGTTTTCACCTTTTAGGTCTGACGGTATCACAAAAAACATCTCTGAAATGTCATCTCAGACCTCCAGGTCATATATTACACTGTGACCCTGTCCACAATGGAAGTCTTAACAAAATAAATCCTTTTCCTTGTTAATGCGACATTTTAAGAAATGTTTTCATCCACACGGAAACACTAAAACGACCCACGTGCTGTCACTGTGCTAGGCCTGTATGTGACGCTGACACCAAAATGCACTGGAAACAGAATAGAAAACATGAACCAGGCACTCTAAAGAAGAAAAAGACAAGGACTGCAAATAAGAAAAACAACAAAAAAATTAATTAATTAATTAAT
>NW_013952455.1:2180673-2186285 GCF_001266775.1 Austrofundulus limnaeus | reverse complement strand
TACATACATACATACATACATACATACATACATACATACATACATACATACATACGTATGTACATATACATACATAGATATATAATTTATTTGCTGTAGTCTGCAACACAACTGCATAAAATCTGTCATTACTGGAGTCATAGATTAGGCAGGAAGTGAGACTATGATGTCATTGGTTTGAAATGGCTGTGTTTAGGCTGTCCACAGGAAAAAGCAACAGACATTTAAGGTTTTTCTCACACAAGACTGAAACAATAAGTCCATAAAACAAGTGGACTGGGCCTAAAACGAAAACTCAGTTGTGTAAAGTTGCTAAATGACATCTTACAGCGATCAAAAACAAAACAAAACTACCAACCAATCACCATTTCTGCACATTACTCCATTACTCTTTGTTAAACATTTTATTAAGTTTCATATTTTTAGTTTTACAACCTGAAAGGTTGTGAGAGAGAAAAGAAAGCGAAAGCTTTTAGTTAAGTATTCAGCTGCCACTGTATAACACCTTCACCTCAAGAATAGACGTAAATAAGTCAGAGGTGCTAGAAGAGTAAATATGAAGCTTGAATTTCTCTTCTAAGCCTAAACAGCAAACCCCAAACTAAATTAAGAAAGCAAATTCTATATTATAAATCTAATGTAATTGATTTATATTTTAAAGTTTTCATCTTGGGTTTCATTAAACTCATAAATTTAAAATATTTCTAACAAAGCTCTCGCCTATGCCTGAAAATGCCTATGATGTAGCTGTGTTGCACAACATTTTTAGACCAAGAAAGCCTGGCTGAAGTAACTTTTTAATTCTTTTACATCAATGGAGACAAAAAAAAAAAAAAAAAACAATCACTGCTGAAGAAAACAACAGAAAAAGTCAAGCATGATTTCCGAACTCACAAACTTCTGGTTCAGCCTGTTACCACATGCTAAACATAATAGGAAACAATAAAAAAATACCCTCAAGAAAAACCAAGTAAACCCTTTAAAAACACTCATTACACTGGACTGCCTGGGAAAAATGTTAAACAAACTGATGAAGGAAACGAGCATGATACATGCTGGTGTAAGAAAATGTTGTCTTTTAAAGGGAATTATCCTRCATGAGCCCAGYGATTTAGCATCTTTCTGGTAAATAACCTTTAGGAAGTCTTGTGAAAACTCTGAGTGTTACAGAGGCCTGCTTTTAACTCACTAAGCTTTCACGCAACTGCCATCTGAGAGGAAAAAAAAGAGAATGCAAAGAAACATTTCAAATGCAAAGATGGAGGGGGTTTAAGAGAAAATAAAACAAAGTTGGGCAATCGTCTCGCCACCTTCGATGCAAACCACACAGAGCAGCGGCACGCCGTCTGTATTCTGGCAGTGAGAAGTGTGGTTGAAAGTCTGACTGAAGCAGAAACAGAAATCTGGGTCAAACCCAYCTTGGGCTGTTTGTGCCCCCACAGTTTCTGCAAAGCAGCACCGAAAACAATGCAGCTGTTTTTACTCTCAGTTTCACGAAGCAGAATGCCACGTGAGTCGTTCTCACACAGCTAGAATATTTCTTTAGCTCTGTGTGTCGTCTCTTTCTTGTTTTAGTGCCGCCTCTCTAATGTCACCATGGCTTTACCTACATAGYTCTCGCCACAGTCTGCTGCTATTAACAGATCCTGATTCAGGCTGTTGAACCATGAAGTTCGTCACAGCAGTAGTGATGATGCTAATGATGGGAATCCAAACAGAGTGAGGCAAGATTTTCTGTGACTTTTGAAAAATAAGACAAAAAAAAAAAAAGGCAACACAGCAAATCTTCGAACCATGTTCATTTGGACCAATGCTCTGTGCTTTTATTCTTTTATCCCTGCAGACGGTGACCTCCATGTTCACCTGAGTTCAAACAGGGAAGTTATCAAGTGCAGTTAATATTAAACAGCATAATTCCTAGATTTAACAAACGACCTGTGTTACAGCCATGCAGTATAACATCAGACAGAAGTGATTGTGAAGAGCCACAGCTTGTTTGCAGTTAAAGCTTATCTTATCAGGAGCTCTGTGAGGCACCTCCAGGCAGGAATGGATAATCTTAAGTTTTAACAAAACCAGCCGGGCTTTTTTATGGTTTTTAAAAGACATTTTTTTCTACAATTTGAGGAGTTTTCTCAAGTCAAACTGAAAAAAATTCAGGTTCTTACAAGGCTGTGACTAATGGAGACTCAAAACTGTGAGAAAATTGTCAATTTTTTTTTAGCTGCGGTTTCACTGAATTTTGAATGTGACCAACAGAACAAGCGAGCTCTTCAGCTGTCAGTTTTTGTGTTCACGGCTTGCACAACTGTACTCCAGGTCGCGCTCATTGTTTTGTCTCTCACCTCCGCATGTCACGGCCCACTTTGTACCCATGGATAAAATTAATTCACAAAGAGATCAGGTAAAGAACAAAACAATTAGACTTAATTTCATGTCATGACAWATTTTTGGACTTCTGTAACAGTTATTACACTGTTATATTACTGTTATTATTACCATTATAATATGCAACTAAACAAATGGGCTTTTTTCCTTTGACACCCACCATGCCTTGCCTGCTGATTTACGACTAATTCTAATGGAGTACATGTTAGAAATTACAGTCTTTAATAAAACTGTCGATCAGGGCTGTGGTCTCAATGTTTTCTGTTGTAGGAGAGCTCAAGTGTCAAAAGACAGCATTCTAAAATTACAAACACACATCTAATACTTTTCACAAAATTGAGAAAGCTTCAAGACCACACCTCTGCGACTATTTTGAGAGAAGGTTTGTTTCACAAAATTTTCAACCACATTCAAAAATCAAGCTTCAAGGCAGCGAGTGTCTGTGACTCAGATGTGGAAAGAGAGAATCTGTGAAGGTTTCAAGACAATTTGGAGACTCCATTGCAAATGTAATTTAAATACCAGGTGTTTCTCATGCTTTGAAATTTCACTAGTAAATAACTTGTGAAATCCCCACCAAACCATGGTTTTAACAGCATGAGGCCTCATTTTTCAAGTTTTGCATTGGTGGTTAACAAATAAAATTCACTTCAAACTTGTTTTCTTTTTTAATATGTTCCCAACATTTTATTAGACCAGTAAGTATTATTTTACAAGTCCAAATTTATTATTTTTTTAGAGCTACAAAATCCTGAACAAGGATTGTGGGTGGATTATTGTGTATTTTTTCTATCACTCAGGGGATAAAAATTACATTTTAAATCACATTTGGCTTGAAAACATCTTCCTACATTGCACTGATTTTATTTCTCTTGAAGAATCTTTTTTCTCAGTAAAAGTATATAGTGCTCAAATTATACATCTGAAGATTCAGGGCAAAGTTATTCAACTGGCGATCCACAGGCCACTTCTGACCAACAGGTGACTTCCATCCGGCCCACCAGTGAGTTCCTTAAATTTGTTTTAGACTTGAATGACAAATATTTCCATCAGAGCGGCAGTCCTGTTATTTATCAGATGTATGACAGGACTATACATTTCAGTCTGCCTACCATTGACTTTATTAATATCAAAAAGAATTGAAATCATAAAAAAGATAGATTATGTTTTAAATTTAAAATATAATCTATTTTAAATGCTAAAAAATAAAGTGGACTGTATTTATTTAATTGCAGGATGGTGAGTGGCAGTAAGGATGTCCAGCCCCTGAGCTGTTGGCTTTTTGTTCCCCTGAGCAATTCGATAAAAAGGTTTAGGCTTAGTGAGAATTGTTGCACATAAATAACTCAATCAAATGTGGCAAATCAGTGGCAGGTTTATCAGCTGTTCACAAGAAATGCCCCGTGCTGTGGCAGCTTGCAGTGGAAATCTCTACCRCTTTCAGCTGACTTGACCACAGCAGCTCACCACAGGTCTGAACAGAGTTTGCAAAGCATGTTTTCAGTGTCTCTATGGTTTTATATATTTASAGTACAGACAGCATGCAACAAGTGTTGGGACAAATTAAACTATCAATAAGAGCAAACACAGATCAAACAATGGTTCCTTTGTTTATAGCCACATTAGGTTAAATTAGACAAGTAAACTGATATGCTAAATTTAGAAATTCATTTTATATTACCTGAAAAAAGTTTGTGTTTGTTTTACTTTTGTTCATTAAGAGCGTTTTACTCCCTGTTGATTTGTGGTGAGTTGTCTGTTGTCTTGAATTCTGAACTTTCCCACTTTCTGACAGGGATTTCCAATGCATAATCAACATGCATTATGGGAAATGTAGTTTATGGTCAATGCTGACTTTAAAGCAGCTTATTTTGAGACACTAATTGTGTTGTTTACCGAAATTGCTCAGGGGCTAGATTATTATCCTCTACAATGTAAATATGTTTATTTTGTTATATTGAATCATAAATTCAAAGTTTACCAAATAATATAAAACCTATTTTCCTTTTCAATTAAGTAAAGAAAAGTATTTTAATTAATTAAGTTAGATGTGACATTCCTATATTTSAGTTCTGATTTTTGAGGTACACAGCACAAGTGTTTGATGGATTGAATTGAGTTTTTTTTTTTTTGTACATTTCAATTAAAAACAACTGATGCTAATCAAAAGAGGTAAAGAGAAAATTGTTAGAAAAATGACTTTTGGAGCACAATAAATAAAAGACAAAAAAGTAACAAAAAAGTCACAAGGGCAACAAAACAATAAAACAAGTAAAACAGTTCAACAAATGAACATGAAACATAAAACTGTTGAACTGTGCAAATAAATAAATATTACTGCAACTATCATCACTTGTTATGTGCTTGGCAGCCATTTTCGTTGATGCTGGTGGGAAACCATTCCAGTTCCGTCTTTGATAATAATCAATAGAACTTGTTTTGATGTGTCACTCTAAAATTTTGACCATAGAGGACAAATGAAGCACATCATATTCTAATCACCACATTTGTATGAGATAACCCCGCAACTTTGATCAATCCTAAAAAAAAATCACATGAACAACTGTGATTGCTCTAACCACTGCAGTCAATGGCAAGATATGGTGGGATTTACTTTAAGAATTGTATTTATTATATGTTTTTTAGTAGAATTAAAAGTTGTGAAGTCAAACACAGAAAGTCCCGAGAAAGAAAAGCCCTAACTAATACTGTTGTTTTATTGATACTGAAGAGTGTTTACTCTTAACTCAGGCCTGTATCTATTCAAACACTCCTAATCTATGCTGGTCCCTGACCTTCGCTGACCTCCCACATGTCACGTAAGGCCACAGCTGCATCCCAACATGAAGAAAATAAGAGAGCATTTGAGAGGGAAAAGATGACTCCTCTGTTTATTTACTTGGAAAGCCCAGTTGTTCTTGACCAAGACATGACTTTTAGCCTCAGAGAGCAGTTTTTGTGGCCTATCACCCCGTGGCCCAGCTTTATTAGCGGGAGGAGGAGGAACACGGGGGTTTTGTTGAGTTTATATCTGAAACTTGGCGTTCAGCCTTCCTCTGGGACAATGTAAGGATATGAGTGTTTGATGACAAGTAATGATAAGGGACTAAAGTGTGTGTTTGTGCCTGTGGGAAGTGAAGGGTARCAGCTACAAGAGTGGCTAACTGTTTTGGTATTTTACCCTTCCTTGTTTTCTGATGAGTGTTGCCACAAATCTTGTACAC
>NW_013952455.1:2176294-2179582 GCF_001266775.1 Austrofundulus limnaeus | reverse complement strand
TCTCATGCTGTCCTGCTGCTAGAAATAATTTCATCACCTCTTCTTTTCCTCCTTTCTCTGCTCCTCTAAACTGCAGGTGCTGTTATCTATCCCTATGGCCAACTATACTTTTACTTTTGGGCCACTTTTAGCATAATACACTTTCATCCACATTATATGAACCTAAATCTGTCAGTGCAGCCATCAAATGCAAGGYCATCTGGCTCTAGTTTATCATATGTATTTATAGTTAATAGCACAGATGCCACTGTATAGCATCACAATGAGCTCAACATTTAACTCTTTTTCGTGCAGGAGTTCTGATAATATTAGGCTACAGCTCTGTTTTTGTAAAATTATGACTATTCTCCTCACATTATTACGACTTTATTCCGGTTCTGTTATGATTTTATTCTTATCTGACTATTTTCTCACAATATTTTGACTTTATTCCTGCAACAAACAAACAAACAAACAAACAAACAAACAAACAAACAAACAAACAAACAAACAAACAAACAAACAAACAAACAAACAAACAAAGTCTGGCTCTAATACTCAGAAACTATAAGCAATAGTCCTTTCGGAGCTTTTTCCTTTCTGTGTTTTCTTTTTTGTCTTTTGAGGAGATCACTGTTTTTTGATATTCTTCACTCACATAAACCCTCTAAGTTAATGCTCTAATGAGCTCTGAACAAGCTGGTCTTATGGTATGTACCTGCCCACCTTCCTGTGCCATCAGAGGAAACAAAGAGGTCTCATCAATGGTCAGAGGGAGAATCCATGTGTTTCCTGAACTGCTTTTCAGTTTGTGCAAACACACATCCTTCTGCTGGCATTTTATCTGCTCCCAAAGCCCACATCAAGACCTTGGACTGTCCCGCGAACAATAGATTCAGGAATCCTCAYGTCTCCTCTAAGGAATCAGGCTCTCATTTAGATAGCGCTATCTCTCCGTCTAGACACACAAAGCACCTTGGCCGTATCACCTGAAACAACGCAGAGTTAATTAGTGTTACTGAGCTAAACAACAAACACCGAGTGGAGTTTTAACAATGTCAAAAGAGAGTCATATTTTTTTCATACTTCCATTACGTCTGAGACCGCAGATGGTAAAACATTTAATTTGTTTAAAGGAAAGTGACGAAAGAAAATCCGCAGAAACAAAACCAGAAGGAGCCAATTCACCATAAGGGGATTTTTAGGATCAAATGCATCAGCAAGGAAATCTACCAGGTCATGGGACATCCACGCCTTTCCAGCTTCTTTCAGACCAAATTAAACTAGTAAGTAATGACTTCCTGTGAAAATGCACCACAAGATGTGTCACTTCCTTCCATTTGCCCTCCCATCTTTCATCTCAGTCTGTTGAAGTCCCAGCAGACGGTGTTCAGAATCCCGAGGAGAGCAGCTTTTTTTGGGACCCTTTAGGCAGAATCGAAATGACATGAAGGCTGAAGAAAAGGAGGAGAGCTGGGTGGAGAGGGTAAAACTACTCATGCAGTGCAGGGTGTGTAATTTTAACTTTAACAACTGCACTGTAAGATTAAGTGATAACCCTTATGTGACTGACCTGTGATCTACTTCTTATTGCTGCTAACTTTAAACAATGTGTGTTTGGCTCATTTGCTTTAATGTGTGCGGTTCAAAAATTGGGGAATAAATAGAAACCTATTTTAAATTACCATGGTGGTGGGTATGCAAATGCATTGGCATGAAACCGATACGAAGAAGGGTTAAATGGCTTCTCATTTACAAGAAAACCCAACCAATGTTTAAAGGCAGGAACAACTTTTACAGTAAAAAGAAATTAGGTGCACCAAACAGCCATGTTAATCACACAACATGCCTTTACAGTTCTTTAGGAACGGTGCCAATACATGCAGTAAGCACTAAAGAGCCTTTACTACTATTTAGTTGTTATTCTTCACTTTCTGTCATGATTTTTAATCTGTTCCACCTCCTGCAGCTTCAGAAAGACTCACATAATTATGACATGACATCAAATTGTGCATCAGGAATAGTGTATGACCTATGGCAGCAGTAGTACATCCTAAAATCATATTAAAATACATAACTATGAGATTTTGGAAAAAAAGTAAAAACTGGGAAGTGTGAGAAAACCTGTGTAGCACTATTGCACAGACACACCTGACAGCAGAAACATTGTTCAAAATTTAAACACGTCACAGAAAGTTGGACCTGTCTCACTTCCCCATCCATTAGAGAAAAAAAAAAATATTATTTTAAATTGTACTCACGGTTCCGTGAGTGATGTTTTGAATAATCTCCTCTCTTCACATCACATCTTTTAGTGGACATTTCTTCTTCTGGCTGTACCTGCTGCTGTTCAGTGGTCTGAATTTCTTTTTAGTAACACCTGTTGTTCCAGAGGAAAACTGTAGCAGCACTGGCACAAGCAGCAAAAATCACCCTAACATGGTACTTCATCCTGTGGCTCAACAGAAAAAAGTTCAACTTATCTGTCTGTCTGTCTGTCCGTCCGTCCGTCCATCCGTCCACCTACCTACCTACCTACCTACCTACCTACCTACCTATCAAACAAATTTATTTCGAACATGATGACCATACAAAGAGATAACCATACTTAAACATATCACACATATTACAAAATACGCATATTTTATGACAATAATAATCTCAACATGTTCGAAATGGAGTAGGAAGAAGTAAAGAACTTATTAACTCCTACCCCTTACTATTTTCAAATAATATACTGTATAATAATAAACCTCAGGTTGACTTAGTAAATTGTTAAATTGCAATGTAAATTTGTATTTACCCTTGTACAACCCTTTGTGTTACTTTCACTCCTCATATTTACACACTAAAGGATACATAAACACATGAATCTAATGCACCTGAACAAACATCGAGATTTAAGTAAATCAATTTCCATTTTACAGTTGCCTTTTTTGGCATAAGCGCACTACACGTACATATTTATGGTGACTATATATATATTCATCCATCCATACACATACATTCATATGCACTTGTTAGTTTACATACACCCATTTATACACCCACTCACCCATTCATATTTCTATATCTTGAAAAAATAGCCTCTTTGTATTTTCTTTTAAATTGTATTAAACTTTGACTCTTTTTAAGTCCTCTTTTAGTTTGTTCCATAGTTTGACTCCATGAATTGAAATACAAAAGCTCTTTCTTGTTGTAAGTATCCTACGACTCCTTAAAGTCTTATCTATCTATCTATCTATCTATCTATCTATCTATCTATCTATCTATCTATCTATCTATCTATCTATCTATCTATCTATCTAT
>NW_013952455.1:2162485-2175327 GCF_001266775.1 Austrofundulus limnaeus | reverse complement strand
CCACACACACACACAACATGCACAATGGTATGGTACCTTAGTTTAAACATGGTGTTTGCGTGGTTTTATTTGTTCTTTCCCAGTACATTATACATGTTCAGCTGTCTTAAGGCTCAGGTCGACCTTGAAARAAGAGATACTGTATGTATCTGCTTAAATAAATAGCATGAACTACTCTATTAAAAACAAATTAATACATGTTGTAAAATCAGGAAACAGCTGCATTAGCACCCTTAAAACGATAGATTTTAAAACTTAGACTGATTTGATCAAATGCAAGTTATATTTAGTCTACATTTCCAGCTTTCAAACAGTACAACAATGTTAAAAAAMAAACAAACTGTGATGTAATGGGAAAATATAACAACTACACCCACCACAAAACTAAGCTGTGTGATGTGTCTGAATCTGGCAACATTTTCAGCTCTTCAGAAGAATGGCATGCCGAGCCAGGAAAAGCTTGCACGCAGCCTCAACACCCCCCGCGCCCCCACCCCGGTCGTTAAAAGCAGTCATCAAGGGTCCTGTTATGACAATGACAGAGAACAACCAAATTTGTTTACTGGTGTTTTTCATTATTATTACAGCATTCAAAATATATAAAAAGAAGTCTGGTTTTGAGAGAATAGCATTTAGCAACTTTCTTTTAGGAAAAAGACAATTTGGTTGGCTGGGAAAATTCTTCTATGTCTTCTTTTCTCTTCTCAGTCAAACTGTGGGACCTGAAAGGTCATGACCTTTCCCCATAAACAGCTGAAAGAAAGAAAAGAAAACAAAGAATGTTGTGTTTAAAACGACCATAGACAGCCTGGACGGAACAGTGTGTGAGAATCTTTAAATAGTTTTAGTGTCAGGCTGAAAAAACACAGAGCGAGCACAATTTACCAAAGCTGTGTGTAATAACTGAGCTGTCTTTAAACCAAAATATTAAAGCAACCAACAGTTTACATTTTACAAAATTAACTGTTGTTTGTTAGCTTGTTCTCTTCCTACTACCAGCTGGTGATTGCAACATGAGAAATCAGAGGAGTCATAAACTGTGATTTTTTTTTAGGGAATTTCCATCTCTGGGATTAAAAGTAATGACAACAGAGGGGCGTTCATGTGGTTTGTTCTCATGAACTTGGTAAACAAGATCTCACTTAAAAAAACGGGATCATCACCATGTTTCCCAATACCTATGTACCCCTCCTGTAACCTATCTCTGTGTTTTATGTACAATGCCTGAACTGGAATTCAGTATTTTTTAGGTACTGGATGACATACTGTAAGTACCAAGAAACACAGTGCCAAGGGACATAGGCAGTAGGTAACATAGGAGGAACATGGTACAAAGGAAAATAGGTATTGCGGAACACAGGTACTAAAGGACATAGGTACTATTGAACATACTACCAAGGAACAAAGGGACTTGAGAACAAAAATACTGAAGGACATAGGTACCAAGGAACATACACTATATTGCCAAAAGTATTGGCTCACCTGCCTTGACTCACAAATGAGCTTAAGTGAACCCATTCCTAATCCATAGGGTTCAATATGACGTTGGTCCTCCCTTTGCAGCTAGAACAGCTTCTACTCTTCTGAAGGCTGTCCACAAGGTTTAGGAGTGTTTATGGGGATTTTTGACCRTTCTTCCAGAAGCACATTTATGAGGTCACACACTGATGTTGGACAGAAGGCCTGGCTCTCAGTCGCCTCTAATTCATCTCAAAGGTGTTCTGTCAGGTGAGGTCAGGACTCTGTGCAGGCCAGTCAAGTTCATCCACACCAGACTCTGAAATCCATGTCTTTATAGACCTTGCTTTGTGCACTGGTGCATGGTCATTTGGATGGGTAAGCAAACTCTTCTGGAGATAGGTACCAAGCAACATGTAACATTGGTACTGTGGAACATACGTAGATACCAAGGATAGGCACCAGGGGAACATAGGCACTGCGGAATGTGAGGATCCAAGAAAGGCTGTCTGTAAAAGATGGAAGCAGCTCCCTTGATGACCATCCCCCATTTGACTACTTGAAGATAAATGAACACATCAAATCTAGGTTAAAGCCAAACAATCATTACCTTTAGCAGCCACTTCTTTTTTCATGTGCAAATTAAAGCCTTGATGCAATTCAAGCGGAGTTTCAATGTTTCACTTTGTTGTATATTCAATTGTGTGATGTTTACTGTCGATTGCTACAGTCCTCCAGGTTCCTCTGTTTGGGGCTGCTATGACGGCGTGGTTAGGGGAGTCGTCCTGGAAACGGATGGTCGCTGGTTCGATCCCCCGTCCACCTGTCTTAGTCATTGTGTCCTTGGGCAAGACACTTCACCCACCTTGCCTATTGATGGTGGTCAGAGGGTCCGGTGGCGCCGGTGCATAGCAGCCCCACCTCTGTCAGTGTGCCCCAGGGCAGCTGTGGCTACAGTGTTGTTTGCCATCATTAGTGTGTGAAAGGCTGAATGTCTGTTAGTGTAAAGTGCTTTGCGGTCCGGAGGGACTTGAAAAGTGCTCTATAAGTTCAGTCCATTTACCATTTGTTCTTTTTTCAAAACACAGTTAAAATCCTAAAATTAGCCCACACAAATTTCTTTTAAACTGCTTGATTTTTGACAAGCAGTTCAACTCAGTTCATTTATACAACACCATTTCAACCTGGAAAGACTCACAAGAAGACAAAACGTGAAATTAGAATGAATTTATTGCCATGATTGAACAGATTGATATGAATGACAGGTTTGGCGCTCGGACCCCAGAAGAGAATGTGAGCGCTGTGAGAGGTTGAAGGCTCGGACGAGCTGATCAGGTTAGGGAGAAGGAGTTTTCTTTCCCCCCTGGGGCCTGACACTGGTGGTGGTTGCAGGAGAGGGAGACACCTGGAAGGTAGGAGATGAAGGATGGTGGAGGGGAGGTGGTGGGTTGACATTCGACTGGCAAGCAGCTGGAGCAATTGAGGAGGACGCTTTTATCTCAGACTGCTGGATCTTGATTGGATGAGGCTGAGCAAGTGGTGGATGAGCCCGGTGAGGGTAATCAGTCTTCCGGAGTTGGATTTCCGTCTTAAAACTCCATTTCTGAACAACAGTCATCTCAGGGCGCTGTACAAAAACATTTACATAAAATATAAAATGGCACGGTGGCTCAGTTGGTAGAGCTGATGCCTATAAGCAAGAATGTCGCGGGACCTTYCTAGGTAGAGTGTGCATGTTCTCTCCATGCATGGGTTCTCTCCGGACACTCCGGCTTCCTCCCACACACCAAAAACATGACTTGGCAGTGAAAAGAAAAAACTCCCTTAAAGCAGGAAAACAGGACGATTTCAGATACAAGTAGCACTGTGGGATTTAAGGACACTAAACTGAGATGAGTTCAAGACACCCCTGACAACCCTGACCATTTTGAGAGAAGATTTGTTGCAATAATCGTTTGAACGTGTTTCAAATATAAGAAACAAATCTGTAAATCATGCAGAGAAGTCAGCATTTTATGACATTTTTTAGGAGTCTCTTCACTTTAAAAATCTGTTATTATGAACAAATTTTTCAAACTATTTAAATTAGAATAAAATAAAATGATATAACTTTACTAGAATAGTTAATTGTTGCAGGTTTGTCAAATATTTATCTGAAAACAAATAAAAAAGAAACAATAAAACTCTGTGCTTTAGTTGCTACTGCTGTCATTTAAGATAACAAAAGGTTAATACTGAGTTCAGAAAGATAAGTATATATTCTGTGAGATATTAAAAAATTTACAAATTTGAAAGATTAATAATCTTTAGTGATAACCCCCAGGCAATATTTGCAATAGGGTTAATAGACTTAATGTTGTGAGATAAAACAGACCAATTAGGAAAAGCAGCTGTTGTCTGTAGGAAATGCTTTTTCATGGGTAGGAGCTAAACATGAAGGGCAAAAAGGAAACCCATCAAAAAGAAGAAAACAACAGGAAACTTGACTGATAACGCTGCGTGCGTGTGTTGACCCTCTGGACATGAAGATTCACAGGTCAGCAGAGATATTTGTGCTCAGATTCTGGCCATGCTGATAAAGGCTTATCAAACAAGATATACTGAGATTCTGAGGGGTTAGGTGATCCTGTGCAGCACAAGTCTTCAGCTTCTATAATTGTAAACCAAAGCACGAGTCTTTCTTTCTTCTCTAACTGGACAAGGGAAGAAGGTTTTCAGCTAACAACTCTCTGGGAAACACTTTGTTGGTGTTACTGTTYGTCAAACTATGATTTATTTGGCAGGACTGGGATATACTAGGAATTTCATCATCTATGAGATAATAGGTAAACACAGAGATAGCATCCCAGATATGTTGATACTGATATTTGTCACTGTTTTTTAAAATAATTTTTTGATTTGGCCTTTTGATYATGATGAAACACAGGGCAACGATTATAGGTAAAAGAATGGTTTGTAGTAACTAAATATGACAATATAAAATAATGGAACTAATAAAATAATTCCCGTTCTACTACTAACAATCATTACTGACATTGTTTTTCATTTTATTTGTAAGATAAATAAATAAATACAGTAAGTGGTGCAAATAAAGTGTAAACAAAAACAATGATCTCATCTCGCTAGCATCGATCTGATACCGATGCTCAGTGGTATTGATGCTATCAATACTGAAATTGCCCACCCCTATTATTTTATGATCTTTATAAATTCACCCTAAATGAAGCAACAACTGTTTGTGACAGGCTGCTGATAACAAAAGAAATCCAGTTTAAAAATGTTTGTTCTTTGCTAAGTTGTATTTTTTTTGTCTCAACGCATCACCTGTTCATCCTTGAGTTGTCCTTTTATCCTGCTCGAATGACTAAGAAACCCCTATGTGGACGGTTGTTGCAAGATAAGTTAACAATAGAGCGTGATGGGTTCAGGATTGAACATGTACACAACCTCCATAGCAAAGTCATGGTGTTTTCTCATCATAATGGCATGGTATCTATGTAAGGTTAGTGTAGCCCCACCTGTGGCAGTAGCATCATGCTAGCAGAGCATGATGGAAAAATGGTTAGTGTTGCATTGTTGTCTTGAACACTATCTGGTATGACAAATTACAACACTTTCACCCCTCTTTTAGCACGTTTGCGTTTAGCTACAACCCTGACAATTGGAGAGAACTTTCAGGCTAATAGACTCTAAGATCTCTGAAGGTTGCATAGCTCCAGCTGTTTCGTAGCCGAAGCTAAAAATTGAAAAGTGTTGCATTTCTGCTTCAAATACTGGATGACAAAATGCAACACTTTCACCCCTCTTTTAGCAGGTTAGTCTTTAGCTACAACCCTGACACTTGGAGGGTACTGTCAGAGCAATGTGCTGACTGAACTTTTTGAGCGCTTTATCAAGTCCCTCCGGACCCCAAAGCGTTTTACACTTACTCACATTCACCCATTCACACTCTGATGATGGCAAACTACATTGTAGCCACAGCTGCCCTGGGGCACACTGCCTGAGGTGAGGCTGCCATACACAGGCGCCACCTGACCACCATAGGCAGGTGAAGTGTCTTGCCCAAGGACACAATGACTGAAAGGGTTGGATGGGGGATTGAACCGGCAACCTTCCAGTTCCAGGACGACTCACCTAACCACTCCACCACAGCCGCCCAAATGATCTTCTAGTGCAGGGATTCCCAAACTTTGCCATGCCATGTCCCCCAGGAGCAGCTTCTGATCAGGGACCCTCTTCAAAAACTCACAAAGTAAAGAAACATCAACTTTTAGAATGTTTTTTTTTCTTAACTTTTCTTCAGTATTCAATAATTAATACATTTGTTTAGCTGAAAAAAATGTAACTAACATGTTTTAAACACTATTATAATCCCACAGAAAACATAACTTTTCAACAAACTGTTGACGATAAGAACAGAACAAAAAAATCAAATGAATTATATTTTAAAATAATGATTGAAAAACAGATTTGATTTTATGATAACGATTAAATATATTTATGAAATTTAATTTTTTCTTTTTTTTCTTTCCTCTAGCTTTATGAGGTGACCCTTGACAGCACCCACCTTTTTAAAACTCTGTTCTAGTGTATAGCTGCAGCCTAACAGGGTGTGAGGAAGTTGTTTCAGGGCCTGGTCCAAGATGAGATGCAGTCATAGCTGTATATTGTAATAATGTCATAAGAAATTCCTGCTGACAAATAGAGCATGGTGAGAGAGAATGTCGTGGTGATGCAGAGAACAGAAGAAATCTATTTGGTGAGTATTACAAGTACTGTACCAACATCATGCTAAATTGGCTGCAATCCATTAAAGATCAAGTGGGTTGTGGGCGGTGTAGCAGGGTCATCTAATGCCGTTTAAAACTGGACAAATGAAGAGTGGCCCAAGACTTTTACACAGCACTGTACTTTAYTAGTCAGGAGGTAAATTTAAGCTTTATTAATTTACAGTATAATTTTCTATGTTAAAGAAATAGTCAATATAAATATTATAGTTTATTAAATTACAATATAATTTTGAGTTTGGTGGATGGATGGATCTTGACCAGAGGTCTTAAACCCTGTTCCTCGTGACTGTTGTGTGTTGTTGCATGTTTTAGCCATTTCYCTGCTTCGCACACCTGATTCAAATCATTTAATTACCTACTCACAATGTCAAAGTTTAGCAGAAGTCTGTTAATCACTCATTGCAGTCAGGTGTGTTGAAGCAGGGAAACATCTAAAACATRGAGGACAGTGGGTCACGAGGAACAGGGCTGAAGACTCTGATCTATAGACAGTTTTCTGCATTTCAGTTTTCTATAATAGAGGACCTCAGTGGCTGCAGGCAAAAGGTTTTCTCACAGTTTTTTTAATCACAACAGAAAATGCAGTGGGCTTAAAGTGTGATGTTTCGCAAAACCAAACACTTGCTCCACCCAGAAATCCTGACGAGAACTCGGTCAAGTTACATCATTTCTAACTGAGCCTCTGACCTTTACTGTACTTTCAAAATTCATCTTTGCTAAAAAGCTTCTACCTCTGTTTGATTCATCTGCACAGACCTCGTCCAACCTGTCTCTCCAGTGCCTTTTGTACCTTTTCTTTCTGTTCCGGTAATGTAAAAGTAAAAGTATCAGTTAGAATCAACACAGCTGTGTGGGCTCTGTATCCTACATTACAGATGAAACCATTTCAATTTAGTGTTAAAAGGAAAATCATGTATTTTCTAACGTAGGGCCATGGTCTGTTTGGTGCTCTACATATTTCAGCTGACATACGAAACCTGAAATACATTTTTGTTTTTTGACTTCCAGATTAAAAGAAGAATGCTTTTGTTTCCTTTAAGTGTCCTTTCATGAAGGTGTGCCAATGACTGCACATTTGGTACGCATTACTTTGTCCTTTTGCTTCCTCTGTGCTCACTAGAACACCAGTCTGTGACTCGATGCAATGTCTGCCTGCTTTCCAATRAGTGCACAAGTGTTTTCTTGATGTCTGTGCACACCTCTGCTCTTCTGTGAGCGCCGTGTTTGTGAGGGCGGTGTTGTTAAAGGTTCCAGGAGTGAGTCAGACACTTTTGTTTCTTTTCCTGTCTCTCTCTTAGACCCCCGTCTCGCTGAGGAAGCAGACCTTGCATGACAGACTGTGATGGATGAAGAGAATTAACACAAGAGCAACTCACTTTACTCTGTAGGGATTTAGATGGAACTGAAATAGTTATATATGCCTATGATGTGTGACAGTTCTTCGAAGAAGAAGAGTAATTTTGATGTAAAAAAATACTTTTTTTCAAGATTCAAAGGAAATTTTCCAAATTCATCTTGTGGGTGTGTGCTTTCTGTATTTCCTTCCATTTACATGAAAATAATGTGTAAAAGTTTAGACTGTGTAAAACCACAAATAATAACTCGCCATCCTYTCACTCTGTCTGTGTGCCACAGCTTCCTGAGGAAAAACCCAAGTCACCGCGCGCAAACCTCCCAAAACGCTTGCCTGTCTGAGACTAAAGGGTTAATTCATCATAGGGTATACGAGGAAACACAGAGGAGCAAAAGTAAAAGTAGATGAAGGAAATGAATGAAAAAAATCTAAGGACGTTAAGGAGCAGAGAATAAAAAAAAGTTTTAATGAAGTTTCTTTGGAGCTAAAGCAGGCCCAGATTCTCTTAGACTCCAAGAGCTGCTTTGCTTTTTACTTTGGGAAGTAGTTTCATAGAATTTCAAAGCAAACCTGTATTTAGTGTGCTTCACGCTGTCATCAAGGATTTTTGGTTAATATAAGTCACATGTTGCACAAAGCTAAAGCTATGAGAAGTTTACTGAAGTCACAAGAACATAAACAGAGTTTTTAGCAGAACCACAACCAACTCAAGGCGTTATGCCATTTCACTTCAGCACGCTAAAATAGGTGTTTTTTTGTTTGCTTCAAACATTTTAAATTCATATTTATTAAAGAAGAGTACAACTGTTATACATGTACAGTATTTGAGCATGAAATATGTTGTTACTGCACTGTATGTTTGTTTAATAAACACATACAGAAACATTTTTAAAATGGCAGTTTTATTACATTTAGGTAAATGTACAGTGTAGTATCAACAAAAATTGTGGCCCTTTTGATCATTGAAGTTACCCACCTAAAAGTAAAAATTCACAAAACTGTCCACTGGTCGATAAATTAACATACTGAGCCCTTCTATGGTTCTTTCTACTATTTGGACATACAAATAAAGTGTTTTTGGAAAGAAAAACAGAAARTTTAAAACTGTTTTCTGAAGTGGAGATTTTAAAAACCCTTTCGTTTGGGATATTGGGCTCAGAAACAACACAGCAGCTTGTTTACTGTGGTCTAAAAACCCAAACAACAATGGAGGTTTTTTTTATATTTTAACTTTACTCCTGTCTCTCTTTTTGATCCCATCCAATGTCAGTAAAGTTAGATGATGTGCTAAAGTGGGGAATARTGAAAAGGAAACATTAAAAGCATATTGCTTCTCTGTATCTCTGTATTTAAGCCTTGTGGTTAGAATTGTGTGGACAGAGAAATAAAATGTTTAAGAAGAATTGGAGTGGTGTAGATGGGGGGTCACTGATGTTTCAAAAAGTTTAATCAGTTTTTCTTCTCATGTTGCATCAAATACAAATGAGGCTCGACGTCAAATCARCTTTGCTTATATTTGATCACACTGTTCAAAACTCCTTCCTTTGATCAAATTTTTGTTCCAGAAACAGAACTTACCTCGAAGATCAAAAACAACTTTCAAAATTCAGACAAAGAACCGTGGGCTCATTTATTGTTTGCACACAGCATCTTTCTGTCGTGGGATTTTTAGCTTTGATTGGTGAAAAAAAAGAGAGATGTTTGTTTCCAGATWGATCTGGTTCATGATTAATCCTGACCTAAATTTATGCATTTGCTCTGAGATGTTAGCTTTCTTTGCTTAGCCTACAGTTAGTTTAGCCTAGCATAAAGAGCAGGAAACAKGTAGCTGTGCTCAATTTACACATGAATTTATTTAAAAGCTAAAGGCACTGCTGGTAAAAAAAAAACCTCTCTGTCACAAAAGACTTCAGCAAGTTGTCTGGCACAATGCAGAAACTTTATAGCGTGGGATTCAAGGAAGCAATATCTTTTCTCATTTATTGAGCTTTGAGAATGTGGCAACAAAGTTACTACCTCTGAACATAAAGTAAGTGGGTCTGGTTGTAGTCTGAGCAGGACCAGCACTAAAAAGTACTGTCTTAAAATCCCAGTGCAGTCTGGGACATTTCTGGCAGGAAAGTCCTATTTCTTCTGCAATAACCATGTTAGACAAAACTGACARTAATGTAAAGTTACATTAAATAGAAATTGTTTGAACCTCATGAAATGYTGAAATTGGGAGTTATWTTACTTGTGGYTCCTCRAGTTTCTAAAAGTAGAATGGGAGGCAGAGCTTTCAGTCTTGTGGAACCAACCTCCAGTTTCTGTCCGTGAGGCTGACACTCTGTCTACTTTTAATATTAGACTGAAGACTTTCATTTTTGATAAATCCTATAGCAAGACTCAGGTTTCCTGAATTAATCCTTAGTTATAATAATTAATTAGTTATGCTGCTATAGGCTTAGACTGCTGGAGGACAAACTGASCACATTTCCTCACTCTACATGTTTGTTGTAATTACTTCTATTGATAATATGTTTTCTTAGTCTCTGTTCCAGAGGAAAATACACCTGGACCAGTCCTTCTGTGTTTATGTCYCTTTTCTGTCTCCTAAACCCAGCTGGTCAAGGCAAATGGCTGCCTGTCCTGAGCCTGGTTCTACTGGAGGTTTCTTCCTGTTAAATGGGAGTTTTTCCTCTCCACTGTCGCCACTGTGCTGCTCAGGATGGGAGACTGTGATGAAGYGAAGATTCAACACAATCTGCTAGCTTCTTTCGATTTATTGTTTTTTGTGYACAGTGCCCTGAAACGATGCTTGTTGTGACTTGGCGCTGCATAAATAAACTGAATTCAATTGAATTATTTTAAAACATATACATTTGGGCAGTGGTCCAGCCATTATTAGCTTGTCAATATTGTCTCAGTGGGGACTCATTTTAAGAGCCTTCCTAAACTAAAATCTCTAAATTTCAACATTGGTTCATGCAAAAGATCTTTTAGAAACCTTTACATCACTGTTAACTTTTATTGTTCCTGCAGAAATGTTAGGACATTTTTGCTGAAAGTGTTGGCTGCATTTAAAGGGCCTCAGCTAACGGCTACCATCAGAATTTGTGTTTGCAAATGRCCATAAAATTCAATAACTATGTAATATAAAGAATTATAAAGATGTTTTTACATGAACAGTTATAAAGTCTTGGAGACTGGAGTTGTAACACAGCAATAATTGACTTTGGTCATTACAACAACATATTTACCAAACATTGTATTCACACATGTTCTATCAACAGACATATATATTAACCCTAAATACACTTGAACTGACCTAATGTACAAAGTTTTAGAGGTAAAACATTTGAAACACTGCATTACCAACAGTACCCTCTGGCATTCAGTCACACTGATTTATGGATTTAATGACTCCTTTGACAGACCAGAGTGCAACATTAATTACACAGCCGCTCATTTCCTACCACACACACACACACACACACACACACACACACACACACACACACACACACACACACACACACACACACACACACACACACACACACACACACACACACACACACACACACACACACACACACACACACACCAAGCATGAGGCGAGCGTACACAGTCCTTGGAGCAAGTAAAGTAAGTGGATACAAATTTTAATAGCTGGCTGGAGTACAACATGTGTGTGGGATAGAGTCTTGGGAGAATCCTTACAAATGACCAGCTTACTCAGACTTCCTGTTATGCTTCAGCATTCTCCAGTATAAAAAATGTGCGGTCCAGACGCTGCTGCTCTCTGTGCCGTTGAACACACATMCACATTCTGATATCCAAAACAGCTCCCTGTCCTTCCTGTTCTGCTTGGTCATCACCCCCGTGAGTCCTCCAGTAAAACCTTGCATCCGGACTAACTCATCCCATCTGAGCATCATTTCATCGGAACGCCTCAATGATCTGTTTATAGCCACAAAGGGAAGCGTCGGTGAGAAACTGGTGAGAAAATTGTGCATAAATGTGCCTCTCAGCAAGGACAGCGGATTTAGAGCTAATTGTCCAGAATCACTACAAGACGAAGACTCTGAAGTGTCTTTCAAAGATCCAACTGAAACACATCAAGTCTCAAAATCTAATCATGGAAACAGATACCATGTGTTAAAGCACCTTTTCCAGCTCTGACACAGCTCTCCATTCACGTTTGACAGCTCATCATAATAAACAACAGAGTCAGACTAATCAGATAGTCGTCAGTTTTCGGAAAAAAAACGTGGCTTCTTTCTGCCAAAGTGTCCAGATGAAGTCAGCTTTTGGACAGTTTGGCCTCTCTTGGAAGCGAAGGCTAAAGAGGAAGAAGCTCTAAATGTTCTCATGCCTCAGCCCCAAGGGTCACACATTCAAACAGAGGAGAAAACAACCCTTGTGTCCTGGTTTGGTTTTGTGGTGAAATACCTCAGATAACCTCCCTGGAAGACTGWAGGGGTCTCCTGTCTGAAATGTGCTGGACCCTTTCACTGTTATACTGTCCAGACTCACAACCATCACCAATACGGGCTGAACTGCTTCATGCTCTTGTTACCAAATCTACTATCAGAAACCAGAGTGGCATGTCAGCAGGCTGACAGGGTCCAGGATCTGATGCTCAGGACCTTTATCAGTGAAAACATCTCCTGTCATGTTCTACACCTGTGGTTTTTAGACTGCTATGACACCTTATTAAACACCTTGAAAACACTTAAAGCTGATTTATACTTCCACTCTCACATCTTGCTAACAGTCTTGCGTGACAAAAATTGCRTAACTTCCATCTGTTATCTCTCACTGACACCCCGTCTTGTACAATGTCCCCCCTCAGAACTGTGTCCTGCAGACTATGCAGCTCGCATTATGTAATTGGTCCAAATTTTGTGRGTGTGTTTGTTTTTGTGAAACAGTGCATGCTTCTGGGAGCGGACCATTTTTAGCACTACTTGTAATTTTTTAAAAAAATCTCCACTTCGGAAAGCTTTTATTGAAAATTTGATTTTTCTCACCAAACCCTTAGTTTGTGGACTGGAGGTGCAAACACACCAGAGAATATCTGGTTTTGTTGTTTATTTTAAAGGTTTTTAAAGGTTCAGTAATTTCACATACACATTATGTACAGTTTTGATTAGTTATTCCAACTCTCGCACATTGCTTGGATCAATAATATGTCATTCTATTTCAGTAAATAAACACAGAATCTTCTTGTTATAATCTTGGACCTTTTTTTCTAT
>NW_013952455.1:2152052-2162310 GCF_001266775.1 Austrofundulus limnaeus | reverse complement strand
TATTCTATTCTATTCTATTCTATTCTATTCTATTCTATTCTATTCTATTCTATTCTATTCTATTCTATTCTTTACTTCCTTCTTCATAGGTCACCACAGCCAGTAAATGTTGAACAAATGATTTGGCAATGGTTTTCTACTAAATGCTCCTTATGAGCACCAAGCTACTGCAGCCCAAAATCAATAATTGGTTTTATTTATCTGACTTCATGAAAATGGAGTCTGAACTTCCAGAAAGACACAGGATATATCAGGCAGAAATGTTCTTCCAGAATTATTATTTGAAAAGTTTGAGCTTGTGAAGTCAGTGCTGAAGCTCAGTGCCCGTGCTGAGCAGACATTTGTTTAGCGATGTTCAGTTAGTAGGTGYGATTTAAGTTTAATGCAGATAAAAGTGAAAAAGCAAACACATGGCAGTACATATAGAGGCCTAAATACAACTCAGATCTCACATTGTGACACATGAGGTGTTTTGTTTTGTGTGTGAAGTACGTGTGAGCGTGCACACTTTTAGTATTGTGTGGGTGTGTGAGCCTGGCTGAGCTGGTTTATTAGCTTCCAGAGGTTGGAGATCTGTCAGCCAATAAAAACACAAGAGCCTGCAAAACGTTGAGCAATTCAGTTCCTGTATTGATGAGGATATCAGGACTGGAGCTGTTGTATGAACTGTGGTAATTCTGCAATTCTCAGATTTACTACAGTACATAAAAAAACAAATTATTTTTAAAGCAGAATGAAAAATAAGTCACTAAAAATAAATTGTCTTCTTTTTTTTTAAGTTTTGTGAAATTCAGCCCCAAAGCACAAAGAAGTTCTACATCCTTCTGTTAGGTTTAGCATTTACTTTTCTTTTGCTTTTATTTTTACATCATGAAACCAGAGACAGAATAACAATACTTTTGGTTTTAGTTAACTACAGGATGAGTGAAGCGAACGCAGCTCAGCCCCTGTGATGGTCTGGGGAAGCCAAACGGCCTCCCGGTTCCTGGTTCCCCCTACAAGGGCCCACGCCACATTCACAGAACTCGCCCGCTCACTGGCTCRTAATGAAAGGTTTCTGCTCAGCCTTTTTTTAGACCCATGCTCTGATTACGCTCACAAAGGCAAACGTGAAACAACAAAAATAAAGATTTAACTTGGAAACACAGACAGGAGGAGGAAGGTAGACTTTATGGTGTTTTGACACATTATTTTTAGTGAGTCAAATATTTATCGAAGAACTGCAATAAAAATGTTTACAGGAAACTATCAGCACTGTAACAAGCTGCAATAATTCTGTCTGTGATGGACACGCTCATTTAACTTTCACAGCTGCACAAGTTAACGGGTAACAAATAGATAAAAAATAAAGTGTAAGTGTAAGTTACACTTTAAGTAACAGCAATGTGCTTCCGTACATACCGATAACGTTTTATCATTTAGTGATTTTCTATCTGACTCACATCCGTGACATTTTGAAAATCTTAGATTATCTTTAGCCTTAACAAACTGTTCCTGATTTTTCCTTGTCTTGCTTCATTTACATTCAGCAATGCAKTTTTTTAAATAAACTAACACTCAGTGGAAGTAATTAAATGCGTTATGCTGGGAAAAGCAGTAAAGACRTAGCAGATGTGGTTTGTTGTTTAAATGAACAACAATAAAAAGTGCAAAGCACATGTTTCTCACTTGGAAAAGGAAAAACCTGAAACCCAGACAAAGCCATTGTACCAGTGAGGAAGGTTGAAAATTCCCAATTATCATTGAGATACAAAAAGAACCCTTCACTGCTTTGTTCCGTTTGCTTCATGTGCACGTTCCACTCTTTTCCACACGATTTTGGGTCAGATTTTGTGTTTCTTCCGAGAATTCGACCCTTGACAGAGAGTGCTGGCATTCCTGCAAATGAACAAGTTTCAGTAAAACTCACAGAGTTCTTTTACAAATTGTCATGACTAACTCCCAGTGCAGCCGGTCATTCATCCCTCCTCCTACGCCCACATTTTCCTCCCCTTTCCCCCTGTGTGGGAACACTCTTTTGCTCTTTCTTCCATTCTGTCCTCCAAGATGAACTCATCCTAAAACACTGCTGAGTGAACAAAACAAGCTTTCATAAAAATGCCCCCTTCACATCTCACCCCCTAATGTGGAAACATGACATGTTGTTAAAAGCATCATGACGTGAGCTTTGAGTGACCTGAATATGACAGTGAGTTGGAAATTCTAATYTCAGCAGAGGATTAAATCACAAAAYGTTAAAATTTAACCTTTGGGAAAGTTGTTTTGCATCATGTCTTTTTGATGCAGGTTCTAGCTTCTGAAGATCTAGCTGTAATTATGGTTGTATGAAAAGAGAAAAGAAAGAAAGCCTCTTTATCAAAGATGACCCCTGTGACTTTTTGTAGTTCATCAGAAAAAGCAGGAATCTGAAAGTTTGAAGGGTGAGAGGTTAAATGTTAAAAGGTGGGAATGTGGAGACAAAATGTCTGAAAAGTGGACATGAAATGAAACAAAGCCACTTTGGTTTATGGAAGAGCTGAAGACAAAAGCTAGAAATGAGTCATTTGGGGTTTTTTTGTTCTTTGAGACTAAGTATGAGGAAGAAAACAAATAAAATTGTTATTGTTAAAGCTTTCAGAAAGAGTCATACAATTGATGCAACTCTCATTTAACTTGTATTACAGATAGGAAGATAACCAACAGAAAATTGAGTTAGCATCGTTTAAAAACAGGAAATACAGGTTGTTATACTAAAACTAAACCTTGTTCCATAAATGGTTGTATTGTAAGTGATTTCTGATTAAACACAGTAAGATCTCATGTGTTCACGCCGAAAAACTAACTCATAGCCAGAAGAGTCTAAATGCAACTGTTTTTGTACATATCAAAAGAAAAAAAGACTCCTTCAATGTTCTTTGGCCAGGTTTAAATGTAGCGTGGCGTTATTACCTTTGGGCAGAGACGCACTATTTTCCAGTGTTTGCGTTTAGCTAATGCAGGCTAACGGCTGCTGGCTGCAGTGTTAGGGTGAGGTTAGACCGTGGAGAGCAGGAAAAGTTGTTTCTTTAAGTGACATAGTGAAGTCAACATGTATAATGTTATGATACTAAACCTTTTCACTTATGAACAGAGCACAGATTTATTTGATTTTATCACTAGACATGTGGATTCTGATGACTGGTCTGTGTTTTATTCCCAGTTTAATTAAATAAACAGCAGCACTCTGAGTCCAATGCACATTTCACCAATTGTACAACCAAATACGTTGTATTATAATAGTGTTTCCCCTACATTACTGGTCTTGCCAATCAAAGCCACTTATCCTGTTACAACAATCTCCTACATGTCCAGAAGTAGAGGAAGTTTTTTCGCGCGTACAGGGTGGGACGGGAGGTTTGGTAGGCAGGGTGGTGTACCCTCCTTGGATAATGGTAGAGGAAACACTTAATTTACCCTATTTGTTAAATTGTTGGGCAGTTCTTTTGTTGTTTTTTTTTTTAGTTAAAGTTTAAGCTTTAAGTTACAGCACACTGGACATATTTAAAAAAGACATATTCTCTGGATTTTGAGAGTCTGAAAATGTTTCACAAAAGGAAGGTTTTTTATGTTTTTGGTACATCTATTTAGACTTGAGATATGGAAGTTCTGAGAAATGAWGAGCKTGTTTCTYACACTCCCAAAGTAAATGTATGCCYAAGAAAWCAAAATAACAACAGAGCCATTTTTTAAYTAATTTTTTCCTTCACGTCGGTCTCAACATGTCCTGAGCCTGACACCATTAGACTTTGATTCTGTGCTGAAAAGGTTAGGAGGTTTTTCCAATCCATCCATCATTCACTCTCAAGCTCAGATTCTCCTCCTATTTGAATGTGCCTAGTAGAACTACCAGACCTCTGCCATTTGGATTTATACCTTTAAATCCCCCAAGGAACTGCCATATGGCAGACTCTGGTAGAAAAAAGGAGTTGTTTGAAAATGCTGATAGTTCTAATGCTAGAAAACAAGGGAGGCACACAGGAGGCATTCTAATCAGATGCCCAAACAACTTTAGCTGACTCATTTCAATCCGAGGAACCACTGTTTTCAATTCATAAAAGATAAAGAAACAGAAGTGGTTGGTCCCAGTAGTGAGGGCCAAATAAAATCTGTCAAGCAGGATCTTCCAAGGAAAMGTTGATAAAAACCTRTAAAAAGGGGTGTCCCTTCGCCACTGTGCAGATGACATCTGTACCCATCCCTTTTCATGTGCTCACCTGTCTTRCTGAGGATCGAGCAAGGTGGAGGCTGCTGGTAAATGTTTTGCTAGCATGGCAAAGGTCTAAGGAACTGATGATGATGTAGCGATTACCTTGCTGCAATATGTTAGAAGAGGAACTTTTCAATTGCATTTAATTTCAGTTTGCTATTTGAGGCTTTAAAATTGTTATATAACTCTGTGGCTGACAGTGGTACAGCCTGGTAGGTTGCTGAAAAAAGTGAAGGGCCCAACATACTTGATCTGAAAACGAACAGTCGACTCCTGGTCACGTGGTTGCCAGACATACAGTATGTTTTTGCACACACCTTTCATAGGCCATGAAACACAGAGTGCAAAGTTACTGGGAAAGCCCTTCAGCTGTTGTACACGACACAACAGGGGTTTCTTCTTGCTTGGAGACTCCACTCCGATAGCCATAGTTTGGACACAAATCTAAAGCGTCACACTTTTCAGCAGATGGACCTCTCCATCCAAGAGTTTTTGACTCTGAATGAGTCATGTAGATGAACATACTTTCTGACTGACTTGGACTACTGTTCTTCAAAACTATCCATGTTGTCTGGACGCTCAACAGCCGGCTTCTGGAGTAGTTGAAGCAAACTTCCATCTTTGTTGTCTGAGTGTTTTTCTGCATGAACAAGTGCCCACGAACTTCGGACTAATCACACAATACCTGATTCGCCTGTGAGAAAAAGGTCGGCTCGAGCCTTGTGTTTAGAAGAGGCAACTGCACCAATGAGCGCAGATTTTGTGGCTTTGGATAGAGCCCTTGAGTGTACTGATGGTACAGACCCATATCCCAACAATGCAGAATCTGGATCCAAAAACCCAACATGGCAGAAACACAAAMATTTTAGCCTACATATTTATGTTTGAAACACTGTGATGTATTTATGTCTGAGTCTTTTATCAGTGATTTAGCTCTGATCGCGTGTCTGAAATCACCCCAGTTTCTCTAAACTAGAGACTGGTTAAAGAATATATTTTTTAAGTGTAGAATATGGGTCACAGATGGCTCAGCTTCAGTTAAGTGTGTGTGTGAAAGATGTCATTTGTGTGAAAACATTTGGTGTTTTCACAGCCATGAGAACTATCTTCTTCTAATTATAATGGATTAAACAAAGCTGAACAAATAAAGTCAAAGATATGGATCAGCCTGAAAACTTGCACAACAAAGCTCATGAGATTAAATTGCTCTGACATTGTTATGCATTTTGATAAACACAGCTGCGTCTGAGATGATTATAATGATTAAATAATTATTTATCGGTAGAACGGTGTCCACTTCAGCCTGAGATTAACGGCACAGCTTGAGGATGAGAAATTGTGACGTTTTAAATTGAGAATGAGGATGTTTATGTTTCCATACAGACATAACTTAAATTCAAATATGCACCGTTTCTGTCTAATCAAACTGCTCCCAAATGGTCTTTTCCTGTGTTTATTTTTGCCAGAAACCCCCATGAACCTTAGAAAATTTTTGCCAACAAAGCTTTTTTAACTTCCTGACTTCTGAGAAAAATCTCGTTTTGGGAATAAATTGTTTTAAAAACGTGCATTTTACTAAGCAGACACTTTTCACAAAGGTCTGGCTGGCTGCAGCACAAAAGGAACAACTTTATGTGTTCCCTTTGGTGCCTCGATCCGAACCATAATTAGATGGTCTGCTTCTGGTGAACGAATTTACACATTCCACAAAACAGACGGTGTAAATTACACTTTGTGCCACGATCAGAAGAAAGATTTGAAGATTTGCATCTGTTTGTGCAATGTAGCAAATAAAATTTAATTTTAAAGCTGACTACATGGTAAAGAAAACTATGTTGGGTTTTCGATTCAATCTGCTCTGAGTTCAAATACTGTACCTTGAAGCAGACAGAGATGAAGAACAGCCAGAATGCAGGCCCAGCAGTTACAGACTGCAGACTGGGAGGTAGGTTTTAAGAAACATGTTCAACATTGACATGTGTTCTCCCCATTTCCCTTCATTGTGAACTGAAAGCRAGTTCACCGCCCGGACCAGCTGCACATTAAGCTGCAACACTTAATACAGAATGCTACATTTACCTTTCTGTTGAGTAGAAACCAGAACAAAACATGGATTCATTGTAGCCACGGCTGTTATCAGAGGCCTCGAACATCACTTCTGACATGTTAGCTGCTGTGTCACACACTTCACTTTCTATCTGAGGGTGGGTCTGAGTTTGGATCGGTGTAAACAGGAAGTAGATGTTCTTGGCCAAGAAACGATCTAAATGGGAACTTGGATTTGAACAACCTGTATTCCGTCACTTAAAGTGATAGTTCTGGTGCGATGAAGGTGTGATGAAGTTGTGGATGGCTATTCAGAGCAGTACCAAAACAAAAATGGATATCTGCTGTGTTAAAACTCAGAAAAATGTCATAGCAGGTTTTGCTATTATCAGTATGGGCAACAATTTGCACTTCCTAAACAACCAGAAGCCTTTTCTGCAAAAGAATAACAAAACTACTGCAGACTCATACATGTCAAGTTGTACAGATTGGCCGTAATTTACAAGGATTTTCCGTCATTTTGCAGGTAAACAGACATATAGAGCAATCTCACAGATTTTTTCAACTTTTACGGATTTTTTCAAAAACTCAGTTTCAAATTTATTTAACTTGTCAGAGCCTGTAGGACGTTAAAAAAATAACATCAACAATCCATTTCCAACCCACTCTGCTGCTATAAATAAGTTCTTCCATCCTTATTTTCTTATACTTTTGCTGCAGCCATGTGATTAAAACCGATTTTTTTATGAAAATTTTGGATTTTTGAGGCTACAGATAAACATCTGAAGGGGTTGCTCTCCATTTAACCCATCACACATGAGTAAGACCCAAGTGGAGCAGTGGGCAGCGAACCCAGGGAGCAGTAAGGTCTCTTGCTCTAAAGTGTGGGCATGGTGGAGAATCAAACGTGACTTTTTGGTCCCAACTTGGCTGCCCTACAACTGCTCCACAGCCGCCCCCAAACTGGTCAGAGTYACTATTTTGTCCAAACTGAGGCCATGACCACAACTGACCACAACCTCCTCTGTACTGTAGACCGAAGTCTTCTAGAGTCAAATGTGAGACCATCTGTCTGACAGTGGAAGTTTGGACCAAACTGGGTCATGAATCAGGACAATGATCCCAAACAACAGCTGCAGATTTACAACAGAATGACAGAAAATGAAAAGGATCAAGGTGTTGCAGTGATCCAAAGTCCAGTCTTCAAGTTGATCCAAATGCTGCAGTGGGACCTGAGGAGAGCTGCAGGAACTAACTCTGGCAAACCTCGATGAAATGAAACAGCGTAAAGAAGAATGGACCATAATTCCTCAACAACCATGTGAGACTGATGTTCAGACAAAAACAGACCAAAAAAAGAACAAAAAACTCTACTGTGTTTTTGCTGTAAAAGGAGGTTCTACAGGCTGCTGGATTATGAAATGGACTTCTCCATTTTATTTTTATTTAATAAATAATGTCAATGTCAAATTTATTTATACAGCACAATGAAAACAACAAAAGCTGCCAAAGTGCTTTACAGTTCAGTCAAGACTTGTATCAAAAGACAAACAAATAATAAATACAAATACAATACAGAAACAGACTATAATACATAAAAGCTCTGAACTTCCAACTCAGTGGAAGTAACACAGTGGAAGCTGTTGTGTTTTTGCACACTTGAGGTTCAACATTATTTTAGAACCTGATAAAGACCAAATTTTTTTTGACCTGATGGATAAAAAATCTTATAATTAAAAGGTGTTTTGTATTTACCACAAGGTTATCATTTTCACAGAACCCCACTTTAAGGCTGTAACTATTTTTCAAACTTAACACCAAGGCYGGTTTAGCTGCTATTCTGAGTCTAAATGCCGAGTTTCAAACTAAATTTATCTACCAAACAAACGGGAAAAGAAAAAAAAAATCCCATGTACTTTTGAGTCTCAGCACTTTAAAGTTGAGTGGGGTGAGTTTTCGGTGTTGTTCTTAACATGACATATGACTGAAGTGTGGCTGGTGAGAATTTGCACTCATGGTGTGATCCTGCCTCACACTGCTCGGGCCACCAACCACCCATCAGAGCAGATGAGAGCACCAGGTTTCACTGTGAGTATAAAYACATTTAAGACATCTCATAAAAAGGTGTAACACGAGAAGCAAAAGAAGCAGAAATAGTGTCTGTGTACTTGAGCGGAAAAAGCAGCTGTAAATTCAAAGCTTGCTATCACAACAAAAGCAGGACTGACCGACTTCCTTTCTTGTAAACGCACAAACGTCACAGGAAAAAAAAAATCAGCCAGAGCCCTGTCTGTAGGACAAAACATASTGAAAACAGACCGCTCCGGCAGGGGAGACCACTGGGTGGGTCTGGACGGGTCATTCTGAGCTGAAAGCTTGTGGCCTGAGGGAAGGAGCAGCGATGAACCAGCCTCATGAGAAGAAAAGGAGACGAGAGTCCTGCTGCYGTCTATCAGCTGCAGAGCTTTTCACAGACACTGCAGGGGGTTAAAAGCCACCTGGCTGCCAGGTCTTGTGAAAAGAAAAGTGTTGCAGCCAGGTTATCAAATGAATATGAAAAAAACTGATCCCAGACAAGACAAGACAAGCCGATAAACAAAAGACAGTCAGAAGAATTCATGAGAAAAAAGACCACTTCTACAGAAAGTAACCTCAAGACCACAAACAGCAACTTGGTAAAACAGAGTTCCTAAACATGTCCTGATGCATCAATCCAGGTAGAAAAATCAAAAAAGATAAATAAGTAAGTCCTCTGGACGGGTTCTTCATCTCGACTTCTTCAGTCCGAGGAGTTTCAGGTGAACTCAGTCAAGGCTGAGTCCAGATGACTTACTTGTTTTTCTTTTTTGAGTTCCTAAACATGTTTTATCGAAATTACCCATTAACTTGAAGGCGTGGCAGTGAGTGAGCTGACAAAWATGTGCATTAATTGTCGAACACGTCACTCCGTAGTCACGAGCTGTACCCCGTGTCACATCCAGAGTGACTTCATCTGTTTCTKCTCAAGGATATCCCTCTCTTTTCTAGGCACAATGAGCCCGCTTCCTGTTTAAAGGAGGTCCAGTCCAGTCCAGTGCTCTTCCACCCTCCGCTTACGTAATTTCCCTGTCGTCGGGCTGACGTTCCTGCAAAGATACTTGATCTCTGTAGAGCAAAGAATGAACGTTTTACTTTAAAAAAAAAAGCCTAGAAAGGCTTCTACTGTGGGAGGAAAAGGTAAAAAGAAAGAAAMTGTTGTTTATTTGTTGAAATAGAAATGGTTGACTCATCAGAAAGTAATCGTCAAAGGGGAAGATTACAGAAGTGAAGAAAGTGAAGGACTTTCACTTTCAGAGACAAACAGCGTGAGAACCTAGATAAAGAYGTGCAAATATTTATTTACGAGCTTTAGTAATGCTAATTAGCTACTTTTGTATTTGTTTTTWGTTTGTTTGGTCAAGTAATGCTTATTTCAGTTCCCATTTTTAAACACGTGTATCTGTAGATACACGTGATACACTTCAGTTGATTTACATCTATTGAAGAATTACCCCCATTTTATTCAAAATGGACACAACAAAAACAGAACAACATGAAGGAGAAGCTGGATTTTACTTCCAAATGATTGTTCAAATGATTGTTTATAATTGCTTTTTATTACTGACAAATGACTTTTGAAGAAATTACCCTGGAAAGTAGTTCTCACAGGATTTTCTTTTCTCTGACAAATTTCTCAATAAAGAACCTCAGGGCCTGTTTACATGACGCTGCTTGTAGTGAAGCTGTAGCATTTCTGCTGCACTTCAGCTGACTGCCAGGGGTTCTCAAGCCATATGGGTCTGGGGACCCCTTACAAGGGCGAAAAAAAATTCCAGGGACCCCCTCATAAACCCCATGCTGTTTTAAAAGATAATTTATTGTCATTTCAAGCCCTAAATGCCATGGGAATACATATTTTTTTTACTAAGTTCATTCTGTTTGTTTTATTAGTTCATTGTTCTCCATGCA
>NW_013952455.1:2143513-2152042 GCF_001266775.1 Austrofundulus limnaeus | reverse complement strand
CCCAAGATACCTCTCGCGGACCCCTGGGGATCCAGGGACCCCAGTTTGAGAGCCTCTGGCCTAGACGACAACAGGAGTCATTTTTCTCTGACATGAAAGCATTTTGAATCAACGTCTCAGAGTGGAGGTTTTTGGAAATGCCCCGGCACCAGAGTGAAATCAAATGCAACGCAAATTAGAATTTCAAAAATAAATTTCCTAAACGGAAACACTTCAATTTCGAAAAAACTTATGCTTTTCAACAAAATGATTTTGCACTAGGATATGGTTGTTTTCGGGCCGTATCGAAATTATCATTGAAGTAGTAAAAGAAAGTAGTAAAATCACTGACTACAATTTCCCAAAAACACCACATACGTATTCGCTCCCAAGTATGAGAGGCATGTCGCTCGAAAGCCTCGATAAGACGCTGATGTCTTCTCTGATGGATGATGATGAGCACCAGTACCGTGGTAGCAACATTAATATATCTCATGTTTGTGTTTACATCCATTGCCGCCATGTTTGTAATGATTTATCGCAAGAACAAAGATATTCACGCGATCTTACTTATTGGAAACACCGCAGTTGCGAAATTGTGTTTTTCGACACTAACAGAATATCGACAGTTTTTCGCACAATTGCAATGGAAACATGCAAACATGGTGTTAAGAAGCTTTTTAAAAATTTATGCTGATTTGCCAGTTTAGAGAAAACATGTTTAAAGAGCTGTTTGTATTACTTCAGATATTTTTCCTGCCACTTTTATAAAAATATCCATTCTCACGATTCTGAACAAAAACTGTGAAACACCGATGTTATTTAATTCGATGGTGAGACTGTTCCCATGTATTAAAATACAAAGAATTATTTGTAGCTCAGCTAATGGYTCTTCAAAAACAGGGAGCCTTAAAAAAGGAAAATATTATGTGCATCTATAAAATATGGGGCTACGTCAGTGTTTATGAAAGTTGGTGTTAGGATTACTTTTTTCATTACACTCCATTTTAGAAAGCCTTTTTAAAAAACAGTTTTTCTCATCCAAATCTTTCCTTGCATGTGGACAAGAAGTGTGAACACCTAGGGGAAATTGGACTGATGAGCTAATGGATAACGGCTAACCAAAATGCACTGCTGCTGTCTGAAAACAAGTAAACAAACAAATAAACAAACAAAAAAAATCCAGTGGTTCATGACAACGCTGCTTAACAAACTTTTACACAACTGTCAAATCTGCATCTGTTATGTTTTATATTTGTTCAAAAGGGTGTAAAATTACCATAAATTATATGTAAATACTCAAGTATCGTGAAATTAACATGAAGTTTATAAAACATGAGTTACAAGGAAATCTTCTAGTCTGAAGTTCTAAACCCAAAATTGGTTTTGGCCTTRTTTGGACTAGCCTTTAGCTCATCAGTCAACTCTATTTCTCCAAATTGAGGTTGTTTAAGCAGTTTTCGGCATTATGGAAGCTGTAATTGTACACAACCTTCCCACAGACACCCCACCACCATCSCACTCCTTTTCAAACATCTGTAAGGTTGTGTTTGCTGTGTTAACACATAATGATAAGGTCAAATATGTAAGGATGACATTATGTAACTGTARGAAAAATAACTAAAGAAAGATAATCTGGAGCTTCAGTGTCATTATTGGGTTGATGTAACATATTTGTTGAGAACCACACAATGGACACAATATATAAATAAATAAAACTGTGTTAAATGTCTGGATTTTTTTCACCAACACGGTCGGGCAATATGTCATCCTAAATTTAACCCTAGCATACACATTATTACTTACAGCAGATTTGCGGTTATGTCTTGAAATATGCCTGGAGTGGCGTTTTAAAAACAAGCCCTATAAATGGTTTGTTAAAAAAAAGTAAGTTTTGATGTGTGAGCTAAAGCATAATTACAGATGAAGCCCATCTGAGCAAGTTATTTTCTGAAATGTGGGGTTTTTTGAACTGCAAAACAGACCCAGATGCACCACTTTCTACAAATGAGGGATTTTTCTCTCCCCTCTTTGACAAATGAACTTTTTTTTTTTTTTAGTCCTGAAATGCTCCTCTGTGGTTCTGTTTTCCCTCGATGGGAGTGATTTTGTGGGAATATGTCAAACCTGTAGAGCAGCATGCATTCATTACTGCACCTCCTCAGCAGGTTGGATAAAAACAAGGAGAAATGGGGCTTGGCTTTGAAACATCAGCCTACAACCTTTTTTTTTTTTTTTGGGGGGGGGGGGTGCGGACGGTGAGATTCTGCTCTTATCTTTTCACCTTGGATACAATCAAAACAGAAAGAGAAAGGGGGAACTGCAGGGGGTCAGGAGAAGGAGGGGGATGGTTTGAGGGGCACAAACTGTGGTGGACCAACCCACTGCATGTTTAGTCCTGCCCTTCTGTTCCCACATCACACTGTGGTTGCGCGCGGGCTGAGCGACACACCAGCCTCCGCTCCTCCGCTCCCCTCCTGCTGAAGGATCGCGTTTGGACGAACTTCTCTGTCGGTGGAAATACGCTGTGGACGTTTGCTCAGGTGAGTGGACAAATTCACGTTTTTTTCTCCGGAGCTTTTACGCGCCTGATCAGCTCCACAAAAAYGGAACCTCTGTCGCGTTTTCTCTATGAAGAATTGCTTTCTGACTTACTATTAAAGCCTAAATGAGGTGATATTTTCTACTGTAAGTTTGCAGTTTCAAACAGAGCTGATACATATCAGATAAAAAGGGAAATAATGTGTCACRTTTGTATTATCGATGCGTAATTGCGCACAAACAGCTGCTCGTTAAAGAAAAAAAAATACTCATACGAGTTTGGAACTGGATTGTTTAATTATAAACTACTCTTAAATTGTTGCATTATTATATAAGTTGTGAATCTAAACAGTAACTAGMAGGAAAAAAATGGAAAACTTACACTAAGAACAAATAATAAAAATAAGTTTTAACTGAGCTACGTTTTGCTTCCCTTTAAGCTTAAATGTTGTTTTCATTCATCCAGTTTAACGTCAAAGCTGGTTTAGTTGTTCAATTCTGATGTTTAAGATGTTTTAATATACTTTTTTTCTCTTTTCTTTGTGTTATGCAGGTTGGCCCTCATACTAGCAAGTGTCCCAGTCAGTAAAAAAAGAAAGGAGCGTTTTAAAAAAGGAAACTTCTGAAACCACAAGAAAGAYTGTGACTTCATCAAAAGGAACACGTTTTCCACTGCTAACGTACCTGCCGAGAGACACGGAAAAATGCACAACCTCAGGACTATCTGATGTCTGGTTTTTTGGATCTAATTTTAAAATTAGAAAAACCCTCAGAAGAAAGTCTTGCCCCCAGGGCTTCTCARCAATGACCACAGACTCTTTCTTTACCACCAAGGCTGCTGTAGCYCCGTCTCCTGTCCCCATGGCTTCCTCGGGAGGAGAGATTAGTATGTTTAGCGTGTACCAGAGCAAAGAAGTCATCGTCGAGCACTACAACTACACAGGCAAGCTGAAYGCGAGCAAGTACAAGGCTGGACTCACAGGCGAGGCCATAGCTGTCCTGCTGATCTGCCTGCTTATCATAGCAGAAAACACAGTGGTGCTGGTGGCCATCTGGAAGAATAAGAAGTTCCATATTCCCATGTACTATTTACTGGGCAATCTGACTCTCTCAGACCTGCTCGCAGGTTTGACCTACATGATAAACATTATAACGTCTGGTGCTAACACATTCAACATGACCCCAGTGCTGTATTTCCTGAGGGAGGGGTGTGTGTTCATCATGCTGGCTGCTTCGGTCATCAGTCTGCTGGCCATCGCCATTGAGCGCCATGTCACCATGGTGAGGATGAAGCCGTACCAAGGGAATAAACAGGGTCGGATGTTCCTACTGATTGGAGCCAGTTGGCTGCTCTCCATGTTCCTGGGGGTCCTGCCCGTCCTGGGGTGGAACTGCATCGGACAGCTGGACAAGTGCTCCACCGTTCTGCCGCTCTACGCCAAAAGTTACATCCTCTTCTGCATCACCATCTTCAGCGCCATCCTCCTGTCCATCGTGGTGCTGTACGTGCGCATCTTCCGCATCGTCAAGGCCAACACCCAACGCCTCGCCTCGGTGCCACAGAGGAAAGGCCTTTATCGCAAGTCCCAGAAGTACATGGCGCTGCTGAAGACCGTCACCATCGTCCTGGGGGTCTTCATTGCGTGCTGGCTTCCTCTGTTCGCCCTCCTCCTGCTGGACTTCTTCTGTCCGGTCAGAGGCTGCAACGTGCTCTATAAGGCTGATTACTTCTTGGGCACGGCCATAGTCAACTCCCTCCTCAACCCCATCATCTACACGCTGACCAGCAAGGACATGAGGAAGGCCATCCTCAAGCTGCTGTGCCGCCACTGCCTCCTAACCAAAGACGGGAAGATGAAGAGATTCGGAATGGCCTTCTTAGATTTCAGCACCACTAAAACAGACGCAGCCTCTCACAGACTGGAGGGACTGGACACGACAGTTTCCTCCGGTAACTTTACACCCTCCACCATTAARGTCATTTATCCCAGGATTTCTAGGATATGACACTCAGTCTCAGCCTTTAGGTGCTTCGAAATGTCAAAACGTGGGAAGGAGCAAAAAGTCTYTGTTGCACTTTGAAATCTCTTCAGGTTTATTTTCATAAACTGMTTCATGTTTGTGATCAATGTCGGAACTGGGAGAAATGACTTTTTTTAAACCAAGCATTACATTTTTTATGTTTTARTGGTAGCTAAAGATTGAGTAACTAGCATTATTGTTGTCTTTTGCCCTGTCCACTCCAGATAATTCCTGTTTTCATTGTTCTAACAAAAATGCTGAAATACTCGTGATGCACCACTAGTTGGCGAGAATGTCCATAATACAGCGAGAACATTCTTAGCTTGGCTACACCTGACGAAAACAATTATTTAGATCCATTTTTGTTGACCATTTCAGTACGTGATCAAAAATGGACGTGATTTTTATGAAACAAAGCAAAGCAAAACAGATAGAAAATAATCAACTTAAATTTTTAATTTTTATAAAACAAAGTGACAGCAGACATGCACAAAAAATGCATATTTAAGTGCTCTTGAGAATGTATGTGAAGACAGAAGTTGCCAGAGTAGCAGAAATAGAGGTTTTGAATAYATCTAACGTAGTGAAGATGGGGCTTTAGACTCCGAACAAGGTCAGTATTAGAAGATATTTCCTCTGAAACCAAAGTAAAGAAACTTACGAGTGAAAAAATGAGAATGCTACAAGACAGCGTGCAGATGTTTTACATAAATCTACCCAGACTGAGAGGAGAGAAGCCTTATTAGATTTATCCTTATCTCCTGCTGTCTTTGTAGAGTATAATAACATGTTATGAACCCTGAAGCACCCACGCCCTAAAAAAGAAAGCCATATAATTTCTGCCATGTGAGTTTTGGTCAGCGCTGATGCTGGGACATCAGACGCTCGGTGGCCAGAGACGTTCTGAAGACGTCAGCCGGAGAGCTGAGCTGGGTGGCTTCAGCTTTGGAGGTCCTTCWCAACACATGTAGCGACACATGATAAGTGCCCTGAAAGCAATAAAATCTGACAGGAGGCTTGTTGACGCCTTTTTTCCTTCTTCTTTGGTTTAATCGGCTGGAACATGGCAGCGAAAGGTTACAGCTATAAACTATGTCTTCTCTTTAAAGAGAAATCGTTTTGTTCAGTCAAAAAGAAACCTGTGGATTTTTTTTTGTAAAGCGATGTCATCGTAATTAATAAAACTCCAGAGGGAAGAGAAATGACCAGTTTCATTGTAAACTAAAAAAACAAGCTTTCATAAATGTAAGTAAAATGTGTAAAAATAAAGATTTTATGTAGCTATATTTACTATACTTTGTAAATATTCATAATAAAGCTGTGTGTTGTTTTGTGAAACCTTTAAATTATAATGCTAGTTTTGTATCTGCACTGAATAAACATGTGAACGATTTTTAAATGAAGGTTTGTGTTTTTTTAATGTACGAGATATCAAATGACCCGAAACATTTCCATGTTTGGCATCGGAAAGTTTTACATTTCTCTACGTCACGCTTATTTCTAGAAAACTAAACCCGGACATACAATTTAACATGGCGCTTTATAAGAAGGATGTAATTTMTATTCATATACTCTGGAAAAATTATCATTCAATGCAAAGTATGAAAAGAAAGAAACTAAATAGAAAAAAAKACAACATTTAAATTTAAAAAGCAAACTACCCTGAAAAGTCTAACATTTATTTTTAGGTGTGCTGATTTTAAGTGACTTTGGAATAATCCAGTGAAAAGCGAAGCAACATTTAAAATAAATTTAGCCTATAAAAAAGGCAAAACCTAAAAAAGAAAAAAACGTGAGCAGAACGATCAAAGTTTAGTTGTATAAACCGGGACTTGAACTAAAGTGAGAAACCACTTGTTAAAGCCACTTGAAGCTGAGGTACTGGTGAAGTGGCAGAGCCGTGCCTGACGCGTTGTTTACCGTAAGAAACCACGTGTGAAAAATGCTCCCCAATTCTGTATGATATCCTGCCCACTCCAAACCACGCGTCACCGCTGATGTACACACAAAAAAAGAAAGACGACTCTTTTTCTAGTAAGGAGGGGGAGAGTTTCATTTCTAACAAACGCCACAGGCCCATCTGTGGGAGGTCACATAGGATAAATCATACAAAATTCTGCTGATTCAACACATTCACATCTAAATATTGGCACAGCAATGTAATAAAAATGTAAACAAAATTCAATAACTGACCTTATAACAAATTATCATAAACAGCTTCTAATATTAAATCTTAAAAAAGGTACAAAACAAACTGTTTTAATCAAGACTTTAAACATCCAGCTCAACAAAACCTACTCAAAACCTAATTGGTTGACAAAAGTAGAGCTCAATTATTTTGGCAAAACAAACTCTTTAAAAACTTTGACTTAAATTTCATCCATCTAGTTTGATTTACATCATTTAGTTGTTTGGAGAAAAATGTGCTTCATCTCTATAATGATTGTATTTTAAGTTTTGCAGCTAAATAGAAAAGATTTCACTGAACATTAAATGTTTCCACAGTGACACCCAGTGGTCATTGCTGTGTATTACAGGGTTTTCGGATGAAGCCACGCATTAAACAGAAAAAACAAACAAACAAAAAAAAAAGAACAAAAAAAAAAACACTAAAGTCAAAAATTTAAAATTTTTAATTCAGGAAATTATAAATGATGCGTATGACAGTACAAATTAGTATGTACACAAACAAACAAAACATCTCTAGCGTCTTTCTATCTACCATTCTGTGCTGACAAACTGCCACAGCTGGTCGCTGACTTCCTTCGGAGAGCGAGCGGACGTGTCGATGTTAATGGGAGTCGCCAGGTCAGCCCCATAATGCACTGCAGGAAGAAACAAAAGAAAAAGASAGTTAAGAACAAATGTACATCAATGCACACAGACAGATGAGAAGATTCAGGAAATGATTCTTGTCTACATCGAAGCTGCTGAAAAACCACAAGAGTCTAGACATTTAACCATTTTTTGGTTGGGACTGTTTTTAAAACCAATGCATCATATGAATAAAACCAATATCTCAACTGATGAGACTCATTAATTTGTGCAGAGTGTGTGCTTTCTGAAACAACTGAAACTGATATATGATTTTATCTCATTTGGCTCGCTTAAATAAAAACAAAAACTAATTTTAGGTTTATAATACAGGTAGTCCCAAATAATTTTCATTATTTCATAGTCTAATAGCGTATTCTTCCTCAAATGATCTCCCATTAACAAAATGTTTAACGTACCTATGTCTATTGTATTTATTTTCAGTTACAGACTGATGTTTACTACAAATAAAAAAAAGCACTTAGAGTTAGAATGTTTGAACACAGTCAAACAAAAACTGTGTGGAGTGCATTTTCAAGCGAATTCAAGAAAAACRAACCAACTGAAAATCTGATTTAGACACAAAAAAAGTATAGTTTAAAAGATGCTGCTGTGTGTTTGACAGGAGCTGGACTACAGATTTAACGCTTGTCGTGTCACAGGCGGTTCATGTTGAACATTTGTGAAATYGGTTATAAAGTCTACATTCCTCTTGTTTCTTATTTTGACAAATCTTTTCATGTTCAATATAAAACCTATTTATTTAGGGYAAACAGTGAAACTTTGGGATATACAGTATTGTGTTATTTAAGAGGAAAAGGACACTCCAGTTTCCTTAATTAGAAAAAAAAAAAAAACAAACCAAAACAAAAACATGTTCAGTTAATAGGGGGTGGGGGGCTCTGCATCATTGCATGGGRGCAGTATGACAGAATGAAAAGAAATGAATGCCTGGACACTTCTGGCATAACAGGCAGGTTTTTGACAGGGCTCCCACATAAACATGAGGATGACACAGACTGATCAACAAACATTTACATTTCTTTATTTTCAGGGAGTTCATGTTTTCAAACCCAGTTTGAAGAGAGAGGCATTTTTAAGGAAATCTATCTATCTATCTATCTATCTATCTATCTATCTATCTATCTATCTATCTATCTATCTATCTATCTA
>NW_013952455.1:2141917-2143310 GCF_001266775.1 Austrofundulus limnaeus | reverse complement strand
TATTTTTTTCCAGATAAGGGATAAATTCACTATTTTTATTGTCAAATCTCTCATTTATCTGCATCACTTTTAGGTTTAGCTGATTAMAGTGGTTCTCCTAAAGAACTTAATTGTACAAAGAGGGAAACTGTCATTACATTCTGAGAATATTTGCATAAAGTTAGGCAAGACTTATCACTGCAAGACACAGCTAAAAAAACTTTGAGAAAAAAGTTACCTCCTTTTAAAATGTTGGGCTGAGTGTCGTACTCCCATTTGATCTTGGTTATTAAGTAGTACAACTGAGTCACGTATCTGTGAACGAAAAGTTTAGAAAGGGAATAAACAAAAACAAAACGATTACTAACAACTATTGTCACTAGAAGACCAAAGCATGAAACAAACAAACAAACAAACAAACAAACAAACAAACAAACAAACAAACAAACAAACAAACAAAAAACAATCTGTCATTCAAAGTGCCAATGATTGATGCACAAGAGAAAAACAGGGAGTTTGTGACTCACACTGTTGACGGGATGACCTCTGTGGTGTCTTCATCCACCTCATTCTGCAGAGTCACCAGTTCCTGCTCACTGCTCCTCAGACTCTCCAGCTCCTTTTGCAGGAATCTGGAGGAGTGTTAGGGACAATCATACAGAGGAGAACAGGGATTCTAAAAAGGTTAATGCCTTTACTGTGACAAATAAACCCGTCAAAAAGATACTGATATTCTGAGTCAGTGATTTGACTCTTGGCTGTGCACTGTCTCAGCTGCACCTCCAGATTCTCCAACTCCTCCTCCTTGTGCTTCTTCTCCTCCTCCATGTCCAACAGCCTCCTGCTTGCACTCTCCTCAATCTGTGTTGTGTCTGGAAATAAAAAGGTACAAAATCATGTGTACAAGCTCAACTAAAGGCATACATCCATCTTAATCTTAAAATAGGTGGTGATATTGGGTGACAGCAAAGACATGTTAACTTCTGGTTAGTGATAATGACTGACTGCAGCTGGTAGTTTCTAYATACCAGCATATTAAAGGTTTGTTTGACAGCTTGGATTGAGAAATGCACAGAACGACTGGAAAGGAACTTGTGAAAATCTAAGAAGAGAAAATTTGTCAGGATTAGGGCTGCACAAGATATCGAAAATTTATCGTCATCGTGATAACAGCCTGTGCAATATGCATATCGCAAAAAACTGCAATAAATTTTTGGCTCAAGTGTGCATTTATGAGTTTTGTCACTCAGATGGAAGATTGGAGTATTTCACCTGAAGGAAATTTTGTAACTTACTGAATGTTAGATGCAGTTTTGTATTTTATACGTTCAACTCAATTCAAATAGTACCAGGTCACAACATATGTTGTCTCAGGGCACTGTAAACAAAAAGAACAATCTAAAGAAGAAGCCAT
>NW_013952455.1:2140208-2141414 GCF_001266775.1 Austrofundulus limnaeus | reverse complement strand
GAGGGAGAGAGACGAAGTAAACAAACATGCAGGAAAATGAAACTTATCGTCCTCATTTTTTTTACTGACCTCAAAATAACTTATCGTGCAATTAATTGATTTATTGACTATCGCGACAGGCCTAGTTACGTTAAGGTCYGACGTAAGAGCTAGCACCTTCAAGGGTGTAACCAAGAAGTGACACATGTTAAAAAGTTGAATCATCATTATATGAGAGAGAGCTTTTGTTAGTGCTTGTATGCAGTCCCTCTTTAGGTTCAGTCTGGGCTGTTTTCATATTCAGAGAAGATGAAGATCATTTTACGCTGAGGCTTGCTGACGAGAATAAAGCCTCTTTAGAAGAGATTCAGCTGGTCTTCTGCTTTATTATTCTGACTTCCATTCACCAATCAAATGGAGCCCTTTGTGTATTTAGCCAATTAGATAGATCTCTTCATTTTTTTAAATAATTCACGCTGYAATGAAGTGAAGCTAACTTTTTGGTTAATTGTGCCCACCACTGCCCAGTCCTCTTGTGACCTGATTTGCCAATTAGTTGCAAAATAGTTCTCCAGCTGTTTTCATTAATACTATTTACTTTCACAGCCTTTTTGAAGAAATTGGAACAATTTCTGTGTTTTAACATTTGATGTGTTTAATACGTTTCCTTGTGAAATAAATACAGGTCAGTAAAGTTTACAAATCACTGCCTTCTGTTTTTATATTTYGTAACATTCTAACTTTCATGGAATTAAACAAAGGTGCATTTAGCCTTGTGCTGCATTCAAACCTAATGAGATTTATGTGTCAGGGGCAGTCAATGATGGACTTCAAGAAGTGTCGAGGCGCGCCTTGTGCTGCGCGTTTTCAGATTTGAGTGTTTGCCGCACGTATACAGAATAAATCTTGTGCCAGCAGGAATTCAGTTTTAATTGCTCAGACTGAATCTGGATGTGCATAATTTGAAATTGAAAGCAGTGGTTTGAATTTTTTTTTTTACTAAATTGAAACTGAATTTAAAGTTTTGTGTCTGAATTCATTTGCTTTGAAACTGTATTTTGCTCTATTAAATTTTCAGTTTGACTACTTTCACTTTCAGTTCCATAATTCAGATTTTTGTGTCACACATCCTGGTCCTTGAGAAAGTCAGCCAGAGTAATCAAACACAGATCCACAGATTGATGTTTCACGTCCGTGAAGCTTCCTTCTATAATGTAACAGAGTTGA
>NW_013952455.1:2138286-2139540 GCF_001266775.1 Austrofundulus limnaeus | reverse complement strand
GATTAATTTTACCTATATGTAGAAAATGCTACATTTACATCACATCATGGATCACATATTGATCAGATGCTGCTGCTGCTCCATTTTTGTATTTTCCCTGCAAGTTAGCAAAGCCTTTTTTCTTCCCAATTGTAAATCTTAATATTCAAATATTGTTTGAATAACTTAAAAATAGGATTCAGACAAAAAAAAATCAATGAGTTATCCTGATTAGGATTAGATTGATGATATCAGTATGATCCAGGTATCAAAAATAAATAAATCAGGAATCTGAAAATGTGCAAATTTGACTTAATCTTCAGTTTGATGTGATGGGTCACATTTAAACTCATGGTAATTTAGCCATTCCACTGTGGAAAAAAAAGGGATTCAAATAAATAAACAAGCCCCCAACCCCCAAATTATTTTTGGCATTCATAACCATAAAGATGACTGGATATAAGCTTCTGAATACAACTCTAAATCTTAAAATGTTTTCATACCTTTTAAAATCTGAGTCACGGTCCTCATAGTTTCCACGTGTTTATCATAATAAACCTGGTGTTCCAACTTCGCTTGTTTTAGTTTTTCAAGCTGACTGCTGTTGATGAAGCCCACCAGATCCTCTCCAGTCTCCTCCAAGTCTTGAAATTTATCACACTGAATCATTGCGGACAGCTAGAAAACAATAAAACACACCCGATTAACTCAGCTTCAAATACAAGTTTGATATCTGCTAAACCGTGACAGACTGTGAAGTGAARCAATACAACTATTAAAAATGTATGTTCAAAATGTTTATGCACTACTGCTGCACTTTTTACCAACATAAACAAGACAATGTCAAGAGGCACATTTTATAATCGTATTGTTTATAACCCGTAAAGGTCTGCGAACAAAGTTTGAGATAACACATGAATTTATAAGAACTATAAAATATTTGAATAACTTAMAATGCTTCAAAAGACTAACAGAAAACATACCGACTTAGCTTTATCTGTGATTCAAATTTAGAGCTAACTTCCGCGCGCCTGGTGTTTTCTTCTTCTTTGGTGTTTGGCGGACTTCTCCAGCTCATGATAATCTYCTTTACTGCCCCCTGCTGATGAAAGCTTGTTTGTACAGCGATCTATTTTTATCTTTTCTGTTTTAATCTTGGGAACAAAGAAAAACACGTTATTTTAACCTAATTTTAAGGGTTAAAATGGCCTGCCTCATATTAATAATAATAGCTACTCTTACTTATTTTCAAAATATACATTTAAATAAAAATAT
>NW_013952455.1:2135994-2138276 GCF_001266775.1 Austrofundulus limnaeus | reverse complement strand
CACAGTAAGACTTAAGATAAGCACCCGACTTATTTGTGGATATACTTAATTCCCAACCAATGCTGTAAGGAATAAAACCAATGCTTTTATTTTGTAGTTAAGAACATTAATTCAACCTTTGTGTCTGCTTTAAAGAATGAACACAAGCTCTAATATTTGTAAAATATTAACAAGAATTGTAAATACTCCAATTAAACATGTTTTTAAAATGTTGTTTTGTTAAATGTAACAAAAATAAAAATGTATAAATTTTCCCAGGCATAAATCTGGTTCATATTATTAAAGACATAGCTAATAGTAGCAATGCACATTTACTAACAGCCAGGCTTTACCACTTGAGTTATAGAAGACATGAAATATCAGTATTAATATTCCAGTATGTACAGGAACTTGGTACTTTCAGTATGAAGCAACAATACATCACCAAAGTAGATTAGAGAGAAAATAACTCACCATACATTCAGGTGATGATCAAGTGAAAAGATTAAATGACATACACGTAAGAAAATAAACACAGATGATTTAAAATGATTTATTATTTACTGTACAAATATAGTTTAGACAGAAACATTCGTCACTTCAACGAAAATTGTCAATGAAAAAATGTTCCTGACTGAATAAAATAATGAAACTGCAGTCATTTCTGATGCTGCTGCTCAGTGAAAACTTTTACGCCTCTTTGTTTTTCTGCTTCAGTTTCTCATCTTTGCGTCTCTGCCGGCCCAGCTGTCTGAAGAACAGTCTCTTGGGGTTGAGGCCATAGGCGCTCAGTCTCTGTCTGCTGAACTCCCGCCCGCCTATCCTCACCCTCCTCTGTCCTGGTTTGAGACGACGGCCCAAAGGCTTGAGCTTCTTCTTGGGCCTTTTTGGTTTATCAGTCTTCTTTTGCCCATCAACAGGTTCATCTGTTTCCTTCTCAGCAGTAACGTGGGCTTGATCCTCCAGCTTCTTCTTCTTCTTGGGAATTAGGACCTCCTCTTCCTCTGTGCTGTCCACTGCATCATGAAGAGTTTTGGAGAGCTTCTTCTCTGCAGAGTCCTGATTAGAAAGTGCGTCGACATCCTCTGCTCCTGGGCTCGTCATCTCTGCCTTCTTCAGGCGATCTCTCCCTTTCTTCCCCAGCTTAGTCTTTGGAGTTTCTTCATCCTCCCTGCGAATTAAGACCACATGAATACTTTAACAAACTGAGAAAGCTGAAAGATTTACAGTCATGGAGGAAAGAAAATCTATGCACTTGGAAGTTTAAAGGTTTTGTGTTTCAAGACAATAGAAATGATCTGGGGYCTCAGGTACAAAGACTTGTGTGGATTTCTAACTGAAAGGTCATTTCCAAACAAACAATCCATAAAATCTGTGATGTGAAAAAGTGGATCTCCTCGCCTCATGATTGTTTAATGTGTGCAGAGTGATACTCACTCAGAATACACAGAGTTCAGGATTTTTTTCTTCTTCTTCAAGTTTTGTGCCTTGATCTTATAGTTCTTCAGATCATTCAGCTCCTCCCTCTCAGACCTAAGGAGGAAACAAATCTGTGCTCAAACATCTCAGATAAAGAGGTGCAACACCCCAGCTGTGTGTCTGTGTCTGTACCTGAACATGCAGGTCTTCTTCAGAGAGCACCACTGGTTCAGCTCCTTGTCGTTAGCGTTCAAYATCTGAAGGGGAGGAGAAAAACGACATGTTTAAAAGCTCTTTTGTTGGAAATGGTTTACATCTGCAGCTGAAGTTTGGTCTGCTCAGAGAGAAGATTAAACTGAGGTCATTTYCTGGTCAGAGCTCTCCCTGAGGAGAAGCAATACCAGATCAGTCATTTCCACAACTCATCATTGCAGAAATATTTAAAAAACATTATTAATCTGCAAGCTTTATATTCACTCTGTCTGTCTGGGAAAGTACAACAGATTATTAGTTTGGCCTGTTCGAATTTTCAGACATTATGTCTTAGGTTGGTTTGAGCAAAAATAACACATTTTCAAGGTATGACTGTTTCAAAACAAAAAATAAAAGCACACCATCTAATTAATTTTTATTTTAAAAATTACTAAAATTATTACTGCTAAAATAATATCACATAATGTTACAATTAGGGCATGAAATTAATCGAGTTAACTCTAATTTTAGTGCTGCATGGGCATTGATTAAAAATTTTAATCACGATTAAAATTTACAATCACTTTACTATGGCTGAATATGTAGGTTTGTATGTTGCAATGCACTCAGTGCCAGGTCATGTTTGCAAATGAGAAGTGGTTCTTAAACAGTTTACCTGGATAAATAAAGGT
>NW_013952455.1:2133833-2135749 GCF_001266775.1 Austrofundulus limnaeus | reverse complement strand
AAATAAAAACATTAAAAACTAATTAGTAACTCACGTCATTTATTTTATCAATATGCAATAGAAATGTATATTCAATTTAAGATTATCATTTTTAATTCACAGCTACTTTGGGATTAATCAGATTAAAAATATTAATCATTTGACAGCCCTAGTTACAATATAACTAAAGCTATCCAGCTGTAGCTTACAGTAAGTTATTAACACATTAGATTATATTATTTCAAACAAGTTAGTAAAAAGAAAAAACAGATTTCAGTGAAACAACTTGATCTTAAAACATTTGAAATGGAGCAGGAAGAAGTATAAATATTAAATGCCACTTTACTGAAATTTTATAAAATATAACTGTCATAATATTGTAATGAATAAATATAAATATTGAGAGTGAAAACACAAACTGGTGGATAAAACAAAAAGGTGTTAAAAAAAGGATGCTTGGATATTTCTTAAAAACAAAGTGAGTCAAAAGTGTAGGGGTCACCTCGAGTGAAGAAACAGGAGTTACTGCCTGAGAGCAGGTCTTGCACAGGCCTGAGAGAAAGGCCTTTCTCTCAGGCCTGTGCAAGACCTGCTCTCAGGCAGTAACTCCTGTTTCTTCACTCGAGGTGACCCCTACAAAAGTCACAGGACATCCTAGCCTAAACCCTCACTCATTATTTGCAGAGGTATTCAGGCAAGTCATTTACTCTTTTCTTTCTGTAATAAAATGATGTTTTGCTGATTTTGACTCACTCTGCAGATCAGTGGAAGACCCCCCCCAAAAATAAATACTGAATTAAAACAAGAAATGACAGGACTAAATTCAAAATACTTGATGCACAGATAATCATTCCTTCATGATTGTTTTGCTCTTTTTAAAGTAATGTTGGTGTCTTGACACCACAAACAGGTTCAAGCCCACATGTTGTTTTAATCCAGTCATGGAACCATCATCAGCTTTCTGTTATGGGCTGAGCTGATCTTTATAAAGTAACTGTAGCTGCAGCATGTGTGCAGTACAGGAGCAGAACTTGTTACCTCATCTGTGGTCAGACCAAAGTCGTTGGGCACAACCTGCCTGTAGCGAAACCTGCATGGAAGGTCGTCAATGATGTCCTCGTAGTCCAGCTTGTAGTACTCGTCCAAGTACTGCTCAAAGGTTTTCTCCTCTGAAACGTCACCAGCCTTCAGTCAGGGCACACGATTGTAGAAAAACATAGAAGATTTGTTTCCTGAGACTTACGGGGATCAAACACCGGCTTGGCTTTGGTGAGGACCTCTGCAAACACAGATTTTTTTCTCTTTTTGCCCATTTGAGGCAGATCATCCTTTTTAAGTTTTCTCCTCTCCCTTTTCTTCTTCTTGGAGGCCGTGTGTTGGCTGGGATCGTAGTCTGCATCCATCTACAGAAACACAACAAACAAACAAACAAACATCAGTCAATCCCTGTGCTACAGAAGACAACAAACTGCAGTCAACAAGTCAACTTACGACAAAGCCTTCATCCTCGCAGTGGGGTCCAGAGGGATCATAATCTTCTTCATCATCATCATACTGCTCTTCACCATAGTCTTCCTCCCCGGTCCAAGTGTCCCAGTTCCAGTGCTCTGACGAACACGAGATACAGTAACAACTTTGTACAGCTGCTAACGTGTGCAACAGGTGCTCAAAGTTAAAGAGCATCAGCTCACCCTCCAGTTCATCATCATCCTCAAACTGAGGCTTCTCCTCTTCCTCTTCTCCATAATATCCATCGTTAAAAAGCTTCTGCAAACAAATTAATTAAGAGAGCTAAAGAGTAACAAGAACCTGCTCAGGTCTGAACGTTTCTGTACAAGTTTGCACTTCTTAAAGAGTAACTTACCCCAAAATTAACTTTTTTTAGCTGATAAACTGTCTAGAATGTGTCTAAAATGTTATATAGTACTGTTTCTGTG
>NW_013952455.1:2132331-2133658 GCF_001266775.1 Austrofundulus limnaeus | reverse complement strand
TTAACACAATACAACATTGCTCTGTTGTATATGCTGTAGTATAAACCTAAACAGGCCTAAACCAAAGTTATCATAGTTTTGGATTTTTCATTATAGTTTAGTTTTATTTCGTTTTGACTTTTTTTCTTTCAATTCAGTTTGTTTTAATTAGTTTTACAGTGGATTTGTTAGTTTTTATTAGTTATTATTGCATTTTTAATGCTTAGTTTTATTTTAGTTTAATTTTTATTAGTTCTAGTATTAGTAGTCTGAACAAACATATTTGCCAATGTATCCTCCAGCTTGTGATGTTCCTGTGGATAAACTAACCAACAGCTATTTGGTCACTAAAGCAGTCCATTATGGCAACACTTACCTAAAATAACTGCGTAACTCAATTTTGCCATCTAAAAACTTGTTGATTATTTTAGGACAATGACAAAAGCTGTCTTCAACCTGCTGCTTCCTGCTGCTTGTTTTTCATGGGAGCTACTGAGAGAAGGTAGCGTGTCAAGATAGTCATAGTTAGCCATCTTGTGCGAGCTTGATTCATGCAGCTTTTCCCTTGAGAAGCATTCCACCTATTTTATCACCTGTTCCCACTACAAAACACTTACTTTTATTTTTCTCACAGTCATATTCAAAGAAATCTCAAAGTGGACATTGCCGTTTTCTCCCTACTTTTGTTGTCGTCATTTAGCAGGTGATGCTGAGCAGCAGCAGATTGTAAACAAGTGTTGTTACAGATCACGAGGTGCCATAAACTGTCCACAGCTAATGTGAAACTACTCAATTAAAATAAAAAAAGATCACGTCTCAAAATAAATTGACAAACAGTAAAACTAAGGATATTCTATCTATAGTTTCAGTTTTGTAAAAAGATTATACAATTTTAGTTATTTATCGTTTTTCATTTTATTACAGTTTTTATTTATTTTAGTTAACTAAAATGTTCTTTCCATTTCAGTTTTCATTATTTAGTTAGTTTTCGTTAACTATAATAACCCTGGCCTAAACAAGCCAAAGGCCATGACCACCACCCAGTAGTGTATTGTGTGATGTGTTAGCACTCAGAGCACATGATGTGAATGATTCTCAACTGCTAACAGACCAAATTTTATCATAATAGCTAGTGCAAATTTAATTAAGTTTTACCAATTTATGTGTTTTGTAAGGTTGGTTAAGTGTGGCAGTCAAGCTCCCATAGATTTATTTGAAAAGTTAATCAGTTGTAGATGTTTTTCTAATGATTAGGCCGATGAAGTGTTTTGCTGCGTTCACACCGAACGCGATTTCAGCTTCAAAATCGCAGCCAACGCTGAAGTCGGTCGCTTGTGCACTTTGAGGT
>NW_013952455.1:2127596-2129917 GCF_001266775.1 Austrofundulus limnaeus | reverse complement strand
TTATTAAAATAAAGATAAAAAATACGCAATATTCCATAATAATTCCACTATTTACTTTATTGCTGTGTTACGTGATCACTGAATGTAATGACAAACTGAACATAATAAAGTTGTTTTTTGTTTAAACAACGACAATACCTTCTGCACCTTCATCCTCCTCTGATATGTTCTTCTGGTGGCCTGAAAATTTGTTTGACAACGTTTTATATTCCAAAAAAGAAAAACCAGCACAGGCTGTTTTTCTGCGAGCGTCCATCTTTTTTCTGACTTCAGACAAGTGGGAAACCGGAAAGCCATCATCTTTGACACGATGTCACTCCGACCTCATCATTCCGAGGATGCCAACTTTCTTCTGCGTCCTGTCTTTACTGGTCTGGTCTCGTATGACTTGGTGGTTGAGTCCTCCTAGTGGTCTGGTGCTCTTCCATTTTGGAATTTGTAGCATTTCATTACTTGCAGTAGTATTTGTGAATACAATTTTTTTTATTTTGCAGCACTGTTTTTTTTTTATTATTTTGTTGCATTCGTTATTTGTGTTAGTGCATTTTGAAGTTTGCATCATTAGTGTGTTAGTAGCGCGTCTGCGAAGCAATTGGCTGTTTGCTGGGCATTTGCACCWGTCGGCCACCTGTAGTCTCTCTTACCATGACTTACCCTCTAAACCAGATAGCTAGCACTACCCAAGTATCTTAATTACTTTTTATTATGTTTCAAACTAATAAGAAACAACAACAACAAAACTTGAAAAAAAGTTGGCAAAGTGCTTTTCATTCTTTCACAAATGTTCGGTAGTTTAGCTATCAAGAGTTTTCCCAGTTTTATTTCATTTTTGTAATAATTTTTAAGTACTGTTTACAATCATATAATCGTTTACTTTTTTGTTTAGACTGTAAAATAATTCAATTTACATTCACAAACATACTCTAAAATATTATTTTTTTTGTCCTTAAAAGAAAAAAGTGCTGTCATAAGCTGAGAGAATCCCACTTACCAATAGCTTTGCAAGCTTTAGTTGCTGGATCCACTTGGTAACCCTCTTCACATTCACATTTGTAGCTGCCCATCTGGTTGATACAGATCTGGCTGCAGGTTTCTGGGTTGGCACACTCATCAATATCTGTTTTTTAAAAAAAGTTTCAATAATTAAACAGAAAAATGCTGAGCTCATGAGAATTACACGTTCAAGTTTTTATCTGAAAGCACAGTAAATAACTGGGAAGAAGGGTTTGCATCACAGTAAACAGATTGTTGGCATCGCTTGTGAATTGGGGCTAAGGTCATAAAACCTGAATGAAAGCGGATGAATGTTCAACTGTCATGGACGTGTGACTTTACCTTCACAGCGTTTGTTGTCAACTAGGCTGTATCCAGTTGGACATAAGCACTTATAGCCGATCTTTAGGTCATTGCAAATGTGAGAGCAGCCGCCATTGTTGTACTGGCACTCATTGGAGCCTGAAAAAAAGAAGAAAAAAAGCAGTTTAACGAGGATAAAATTACAACTCTGAAGCTGGTGAGACCCTAATTAGACACATAAGCTAGTAATTAAACAGACAGCTGTGAATGAAGGGCCTCACCACACTCTCTAAGAGGTTCATCTGACCAATCCCTGCAGTCCCGCTTGTTGTCACACACTTTCTCCATGCTTATACACTCCCCGCTGCGGCATTTAAATCTGGTCGGACCATCACAGTGGCTAACTGTAGGCGAAACATAATAAAACACCAACACAAATGAGCGATTCTGCAGATTGTTTAAAAGGCAGGAAAGACAGGACAGGGGATTTGTACCATTAACACAGCCCAGTTCATCACTCATGTCTTTGCAGTCATAGTAACTGTTGCACTGGCGGCTGCCATGGATGCATGTGCCATCGCCACATTCAAACTCATCTGGACGGCAGGTGACTCGAGCTAAAGGTGAACGGCGAGAAGAGAGTATGACACAACTTAAAGCAAACTGACTAGTTGTGACATTAAACAGTATTTAATAAATGTACTTCAGACAAAAACAAGATTGCAAAAATATTGTAGGCTGTTTAGATTTTAGAAATTAGAAAGGATATTTTCACACAGACGTCACCACGTTGTGCATGCTGCAAAGCATTCTGGGTAAATGTAGATACCAGAGATGTGCGAAAGGCTTTTTTTTTTTGCAAGTCCAAGTTAAGTCCAAGTCTCTTGACCTCAAGTCCATGTCTAGTTGCACGTATGACTTAACTGGCAGTTTGATCAAAGGTATTCTAACTATTATATTCTATAATACTATATTTTAATCAAATATTAAAACATAGTATTATGTTTTAATAATACTATTAAAAC
>NW_013952455.1:2124869-2127190 GCF_001266775.1 Austrofundulus limnaeus | reverse complement strand
GTCTTACTGTAATTATATCTTGCCATTGACAAAGAACAAATCCAACAAGACTGCTGCTGATTTCACAATAAAATACCAGAAAAAACATTTTTAAATGCATAAAAGCATGTCAGTGAAGATGATGAACCAGAATCCTTAAAGTAAAAGGGCTGCACAAGTCATCACAAAAACTAATTTTAGATTTGGACTCCACACACTTTGCATTTTGCCAGTCTATTTTCACRGCGTTGAATAAAGTCTCTGTAAGCAAAGCTTATAATGAACATACTGCAACCTCCTGCCATTCTGAAGCTCTGTTTATCAYGTGGGGTACGCATCATTACATTGGATGGCGCTGGCCCCTCCCATTCTCAGGTGARGGGGAGCGGAGCGTATGGAAGAATTATTCAGACATTAATCAAGAACGTATATTTTCAATATGAGAGCAGGAGTAAACGTCTTTGCTCTTAAAACTTTATGTATTTGTTCTCAAAGGAGATGAGCATGGAGGTGTATTGAGGGAGTGAGAATCATGAGCAGGACGGTGAAAAGACTTGCGTTGTTCACAAGTCTCAAACCACAAGTCCAATTCAAGTCTCAAGTCTTTAGGGTCCAAGTTCAAGTCAAGTCTAAGTCTCTAATAGTAGGGACTTAAGTGCAACTCAAGTCCAAGTCCGAGTCACGAATCCCCATCTCTGGTAGACGCTTACTGCAGCTACGGCGCAAAATTCATTCAGCAAGAATGTTAATTTTGGGTAATGTCTGATGATCAGCCTTTTTAAATTCAAGGGAAATGCACTGACAAAGAGGAAAATGTAGAAATTTAGCCCCAAGCTAATAAATATGTGGTGCTAGCTCCAGAACTAATTTACCAAACATCACGTTTGATCATTTAAACTGACGTTTTGTGGATAATATCAATTTAATGTCACATATTATAGCTATTTAACCATGACTCTGTTTTAGTGTTGCTGCAACCTATCATCATCATCCCTAAACTGCATTGCGTCAGTAACAAAATGSTAATGGGCTTAAGTGAAAAATGTAATAAACATGAACAGTTTTTAATGTAATTAAATGTTTTCACACATCACTAACAAYAACTTTCAGTAGAATAGAGAAATATCAACATATTTAGACCAACATGTGACCGTAGTTTGAAATCYATTTAATTTTAAAGGTAGTCTCACCACAGTCTGCTTCATCTGATCGATCGAGGCAGTCGTTCTCTCCATCACACTTCCAGGTGCTATGGATGCACTCTCCGCTAGCGCATTGGAACTCCCGGGAAGAGCACTGCGGAGCGGCGGGAGTTGTGCGGGCCTGCTGCTTACAGTTCTCCGACCACTCGTCGGATCCGTCGAGGCAATCGCGGTCACCATCGCAGGCCCACAGGCGGGGAATGCAAACTGTGTTGTTGCATTGGAAGGACGAAGACTTGCAGGTGACGGCTGGACAGGAAAGCTCGTCGCTGCCATCGTAACAGTCTGTGTCTTGGTCGCACACGAAGGTGGAGGAAATGCACTGGCCGTTCTTGCAGCGGAACTCAGAGTTTGTACACTGCCTGGGAGCTAAGACAGAAGATTGATGACAGGACGATCAGAGCAGCTGCAAAAACAAAGAAGTGTCAAATCTAAAAGAAGTCATTCTTAGCCTACCACAATTCTCCTCATCAGCTCCGTTCTCACAGTCGGCTTTTCCATCGCAACGCCAGCTGCTCGGTACACAGTTGTTATGGCGGTCTGCGCAACTGAAGTCKGTTGGCTTACATGTCTTCACCACTGGAGTTGAAATTACACAGAAAACATTTAAAAATTACTTATTTCATATTTAATAAATCAAATAGGATTTACAAAAATTAAAGCCATAACAAATCCAGCTTGAAGTCACTCATTACTCACAGCAGACAGAAGGAAGTTCATCTGTGCCGTCTCCACAGTCATCCATGCCGTCACACACCCATCTCATTGTGATGCATTTACCAGTCCCACACTGGAACTGGCTGGATTCACAGGCTGTTAATGCATCTGTAGCAAAAAGATAGAAACATCAATTTAGGCACATAATTAGCGGTTTCTGGAAAAACATTATGAACAATTCATCTTGTTGCTGATAGCTCTTGAAACTAACCAGTTTCGGATAAACAGAGTTTATTTTAACCAGAATGAGGAGCTGACAGCTAGTCAAGTGGGAACAAGATCAAAGTAAATTACAGTTGTCTAAAACAATTTAAACCTTAAAAAATTATGGCAGTTCATGCTACTACTGCTATGTTTTAGAATAGAATAGAATAGAATAGAATAGAATAGAATAGAATAGAATAGAATAGAATAGAATAGAAT
>NW_013952455.1:2118467-2124713 GCF_001266775.1 Austrofundulus limnaeus | reverse complement strand
GAATAGAATAGAATAGTCTTTATTGTCCCGCTGAGGGGAAATTCATAGTAGCATTCGTAGAGATCCGTTTCTTCCTTAAACAAACGTTTCATTAAAGGAGAACCCGTCCAGAGGACCTACTTTTTTCTTTTTAACTGTTCATAACCTTTTTACAGAACCACAATATTTTGAAAAATGTTTAATGAACATAAAACAWTTATCCACACAACTCAAATTTGAAAAAGCATCTCCTGTCTTTAAGAAACCAACATTCAAAAATTGTATTGTTCACTTAACCCCACCTGGTTTTTCAAACAAGCCACATTGTAATGAAATCACAAAGCATCAAAAGAAAACTGGTTCTAAAACAGCCTGGATGCCCACCTGTTCCTGACAGGGGCTAAAGTGTTTTTACCTGTAATATCACAATCTACATGACAAAAAAACCCCATCATTTTAAAAAGGAAAGTTTTTGCTTTGTGCTACAAAATAAACGAATTAAACATACAAGTATTCATGTTTCGAAATTTACATTTTCTCTTCTCATAAAGAGCTCCTGAAGTTTAACATCTGGTGCCATCAGTCATGATTAGTGTTTAGTCAAACACAAAGAGACTTTTTTTCTTGCAGCTATTAACTACRGAGGAAATTATTTTATTGTATTTTATGAGATAATAAATGGGGAACTCATTTTTTTCCTTATGACTCCTATACAAATTTTCTCCTGCCGTGTTAGTAAGCATCAAAAATGTTTCTTTGGAACAAGAAGATACAAAAAMGTAAGTAATTAATTAATTAAAATGGGACAAAATATTGTGATTCAAGTCTAATTTCAGTGTTTTTTTCCCCCTGAAACTGGTGATATATTGTATTACCAAAGCACACTTCCATGCTGATTGTTTACATAACCGGCTTAAAGTTCAGTCTCAGAAGGACAAACTGAACCAAACGGTGGCATTATTGACTGAGTACAAATCATTTCTGGGAAAGTAACAAACGAGCACATTTGTGTTTGTTGCCAGTTATCATACAGATCTAATATTTTTATTTATTACCAATAAACTAGCAGCTCATTTACCATTAAACTAATGGTTTTAAACAATTTCTGAAAAAAAAAATCTGTAGGGTGTTGTTCAGAAATGGGTCAACGCCCCAATTAAAACTCTTTCGTGCAGCACAGTGGAGCAGTGGTTAGAAGTGGTGCCTCTCAGCGAGAAGGTCGCATCACTTCTTGACCCGAGACCTGTCTGGGTGGAGTTAGCATGTTCTCCGAGTGCACATGTGGGTTTTCTTCATCCCACAAAGCAAAAAAATGCATGTTGGCTGAACTGATCTAAGCTGTTCCTGTGAGTGAGTGTGAACGGTTGATTGTCTCATTTGTCTCTAAGTGTCCCTGTGATGGACTTGTCCCCTGCCTCTCCTACAGTGACTGGTGGAGAAAGACACCGGCTCCTCRTAACCCCGAAAAGTGAAGCGGGCAAAAGAATTATGTGGAAAAATAATTTAAAATTGCACAATTTCTCTAAAAAGATGGGATTACTTGTCTAGTATTTTTTTATCTAACTGGTGCTAAATTTCAGATGCGTTGCAACATGTTTCACCACACACTAACGTTTCCCAATACTAGCAACTGGTTTGACAGTTTGTGTTTATGACGACAGCTGTAGGAATGCTGCTCCAACAAAATGTTTTTCTTTCTTTTTTTCAAAAAAGGAACCCTTGAAATGATTTCCACAAAACTGACAATAAAATTAATTTTCAGCCTCTGATAAATTATTTATGAAGAATAAGTAAGTCAAAAATGTCACAATAGTTCTGGTGTAAAGTGAGATGTACAGAAGTCACACCAGATATTGAAATACCCCACCCCCTCAGGTCACACACACCCACCCACACACACCTACACACACACCACTTTTGTTTGATGCTTATAGGACCTGATGTGAGCAAGCCCCCAAAGTTTAAAATGAATAATAATGACCGTGAGCACATTAAACCACATCTTACATGTTTATAATTTATTTGTGTTTACAGTTTATATTTTAAGTAAAGAGTAAACTGCAGACTGAACTGAACGTTAAAGTTTAGGGTTTAATTTACATTCAGCTTAAACCAGGGGTGTCCACTCCTGGACTTTATGGGGTCACTATCCTGCATGTTTTGCTTTTTTTTTTTTTTTTTTTTTTGCTCCAACACACTGGATTGTGTTCGTATGATGACTCTTTGTGTTCTGCAAAAGTCTGTTAATCATCCATTCATTCAAATCAGCTGTATTGGAGCTTGATAACAAATAAAACATGCGGGATAACGGCTCCAAAGGACCAGGATTGGACACCCCTGGCTCATGATTTCCATAAGCTGTTAGTCTGTAACGTGGAAATTTATAAAGAATAAAACAGGAAACAGGCAGAAAAAATAGATTTGACCTACATTCTGTACGACTGCCCTGACAAACTTGCATCCAGCCCAGTCAGACGAGTTTGCATTTTAAACCCAGTGGTTTTTTTAAGCATTTCTCTAATAAGTTAAATAATAAATTATCTAATCTAATAAATAATAATAACCTAATAAATTTCTCTAATATAAAGTATTAAATTCTGGCCTTCGTTAAACATCTTCAGGCTTGAGTAAAGCAATATTTTTATATGCAAACTTACATCACCTTCCTAATAAAAAGTTTACACTTACTTGTCAGGCCAAAGCTGCAGATGAGCAGCACCAGGGAGGAGGTACTCAGCAGGCTCATGTTTCTGACCCGCACTGGAAGCTGCCCACTGGTCAGAGATCAGTTTCAGCAGGGGTCTTAGGGAAGGGTCTCCTCCAGCTGTATCTGTTAATGTGAGAATTATCAGCTCGTCCTGTTGCTCTGCTGCTGCCCAGAGATGGTCCTGATTCTGGCCCCGGGGATCTGATGAGAGAAGCGCCGCGCAATTAGGAGTTTAACATCAGACCCATTTCAGTGTGGTCCAGGAGGGGAGTGGGAGGGGCCACGGGAGGCCCCCGGGCTTGTTGTGGGCGGGGTTTAAGGATGGTGTGATTTCTGAGGTACATGCCCTCAATAAGGCGGGGCCTGTTTTACTATGAGTGAGCCCCCCATTCAAGGATGTGGAAACGCCACTCCAGTTTCTGTTTGGTTCAGGAAAAAAATAAAAAAGGAAAAAAAAAGGGGGAAAAAAAGACAAAAAAACGAGTTGGAAGGGTTTAGGGATGGGTTGAATGGTCACTGATATTACTGTYAAAACAAAGAACATTAACCTTAAAATGTGGTGGGAATTTATAAAACAAATAAATTAATTAATTTAAAAAAACTGATTTATACACTAAATAAAGTTTGAACATGTGTTTGCTTCCAACAATTTTTGAAAATATGTAAAATAAATTGGCAAATGCACTGTAACGTAAATCAAATTAATGCAGATTTGTTGTAAAGTATTTCCTGATGCATCTCAGTAATCCAGGTAAAAAATCAAAGGAAAAAAATTGTATAGGTCCTCTGGACGGGTTCTTCTTTAATGAAGAAGAAGCCAGGTGATGTGAGTATGAGTCACCTGTGAACGATGGTCATGTGATGTGAGCATCAGTAACATGGAGGCAGGACATAAAAGCCTGAATTTTGCCTGAAACTCTCAGACTGAAGAAGTCTCTTGGAAGAGAGACGAAACGTTTCATTAAAGAAGAACCCGTCCAGAGGACCTATACAATTTTTTTTTCCATTGTAAAGTATTACTAATTTATTTATAAGGCACTTTAAAACTGCAACTTCAAAAAAATTGTATAAATCAAAGAACATTATTATTATTATTATTATTATTATTATTATTATTATTATTATTATTATTATTATTATTATTATTATTATTAACAGTATTTATTTGAATGTTGTCCCTTTTATCATGAGGAGTCAAAGCGGTCTGCTGTTTTATAAAAAAAATTAAATGAAATCTATAAACAACTCCCAATGAAAATGCTGAAATAAATTCAGACACAACAATCACATGAAACATAAAAGCCAAAGACTATACAGTATATTCATTCTATATGTCACATAAAAAAGGACAGTTTCAAAATCAAACTTAACACAGTCATGCATTTACATTTTTTTTGTCTGTAATAATATACTTAAATTTTGTAATTTCAAATAAATTGCCCCCAAATGGTTAAAAAATATAACTTTTTTTTTTCGATGGGCCCTGGCAGAAAGCGTATTGGTCGAGGTGCCAGACCTGGTCACACCTTTAGACAGACAATCCTTTGATGTAGCCATACGTTTAAGTTAGTGCTCAGCAAGATGGCTTCCATTGTGGTTAGAAATTTCTTTTTAACAGTTGGGAAGATGGAATTGGGTTTGCCAGAGAGACAGAGTGTCATCACATAACAGTGGAAATAAATGTCATATTCATGACAAATTTTGCCAATGGAAAGAAAGTTAATGATGACGAGGAGGAGCTCAGAGGCACACCTGTAGTAACGAGAGATAGCTTAGAACTGAAAGACTGAAGCTGAACACATTGAAAGCTGCCAGAAAATCAATATGAGTGTGAGTGATGTTGAGAGAAGGATGGAGTGAGTGATGGTGATGAAGGCCACACTCAGATCAGGAGAATAAGAATGGAGAGTAAACCGGAGTTTGTTACCATGAAAATGTTATCAGTCATTTTTATTAGAGCAGTTTAAGAGCAGAGAGGGGAGGTTGTTGTTGTTGTTGTTGTTGTTGTTGTTGTTGTTGTTGTTGTTGTTGTTGTTGTTGTTGTTGTTGTTGTTGTGGTTGTTTTTGACCAGATCTGTGGGGAGAGAATGGAACCAACAGGTGGAGGACTCGGGGATAAAATCAACTATGACTGAAGGGTACTGGAGTGGAATGGAAAAGCAGGTCAGGAGGTGTTAATAACTGAGAGTGGCATTTAATTGCACCATAACAACAGTTCCASTGGTAATGTGTGACAATCTGCACTGCCAATGTTCATCAGATGAGCAAAATGGTGAATAAATGAAATCATTACCTTCCTGCTGGTACAAAGTAGAGGTATTTTATGTTCATCAGTGTGCATTGCCAATGCAATGCACACTATTGTGATTCGTTTCCTATCCAAGTCATCTCCATGTTGGCATGCTTCTCCTCCTGCATACTTTGTCCTTGAGCTGCCATTGTAATTTATATCTGTAAAGCTCCTGTGCCAAATGATGGCTATGCMTTTTGGTGCCDGTRCAACTTATAGTTTTWGAAATATTAATGTTTAATAATTTATAATGCGAGTCAATKGAGCCTTGTATTGGTCCAATGCTGCCCCCTGCTGTATCTACTCAGTACTGAACCATGGTTCAATAATATTTAATCTCAAAAGTTCAGTGGTTACAATACTAATATGATTGWATTTTGATGTTTTACTATAATATTGTCCTAATATTGCTCTATTGCTGCAATATATTGCAATTTAGTGTCAACAATTGCATTGGCCATATGGCCTCTTTCTGCATACATTCAAACCAAACCCTGGCAGTGCCCTCTGCCACAGCTCCAATGGTCTCATTGTTAACTCTATGGGCTTTCATGTGGGAGATCTGGGTTCAAAACCCAGTTACAGCAACTTTAACAAAAAAAGCTCTACAAACTTCATATTGTCACACAATTATCCTCATTACAAACACCCGCTGACTTGACAAGCACAAGTTGATAGAAAACACATTTGAACTTGGTCACATTTCATTCTGCAAGTCCACTGCTGCAGAGCACACTTGTTTTTACATCGTAAAAACGCATGTCTAGTTTTATGAGCTTTTTCATTTTACCGCTGCTCATAAAACTGTAAGCAATTGACATTTTTTTTCAAGTTATGAGCTTGTTTGGATCCATGAGAATGAACGGATGAACAAAACCAGAGATACAACTATGAACAACTTTGGGCTAACCATACTCTGAGGGATATTATGATCCTAAGCTGTTTTCTGTCATTTGAATCCACTGAGAAGAACACAGACCTTCCTGTTACAAATCATGTAGTACAGTCAAATAAGCTGAGCCTTTCGTCCCAGTTCAACATGTGTGACCTTTGGTCTCACTGCAAACTCAAAAAAGTAAACTTTATGAAGGACACAAATTATGAATGTATTATCAGCACTTTATGGATGTGATAAACACTGCGCTATTAAGATACCTCAAATAATTACCTGTCATTTCCCTCAATAATCATTAACAATCAGCCCTCTTTTCAGTTATAACCACAAAAACAGTCGTTTTCTAAGTTATATCATGAATATATATATATATAT
>NW_013952455.1:2116464-2118457 GCF_001266775.1 Austrofundulus limnaeus | reverse complement strand
ATACAGCACTGTTCGATACGGTTCGGTACGGTTCGATATGGGTACATGTATTGTTGCACCCCTAATATATATATACATACTGTATATAACTTTGAAGATTCACTACAACTCATGCTTTGTGATGATGAATTGTTCGGCTCCGGGTACTCTCATGTCTTAGTAAACTCCATGTTGCACACAGGCATCACCATTCCAACACAAGTACCTTTCATGTTTCTTCAGTTAGCAGCAATCTTAACCAAATTCACCAAATTCATTTTCTTATTCAAACTTAAAATAAACACTATTTGTTGTATTTTCATCTTTGTTTCTGTTTAGCTTAGTTCCAAATTAAAGACCACTTATTATTAAATAATTAATTATTTACTATTATCCAGGTCTTTATAGGGCAACACTGGTTATGARGGAATCGCTTCATTGTGGAGTTGAGTCGAAAGGTGAAGCTCTTCATTTTTCATCCTATTCTTCCACCTCTCCTTTATGGTCATAAAATTTAGCTCATGACTAAARAAAATGTAAACACAAATGGAATGAGGATTTAATCTTTGGGGCCACTGCTTGTCACCAACGAGAGGAGTCAACGGAGGTTGTTTGAGCATCTAATTAGAACGACTCCTGGAAGCTTCTTATTGAAGGTTTTCTGACCATGTTCCACTGGAAATAGACTCTACAGCTGTCTCCTCCTGGACCTGTGTAATCCAACCATGTGTGATTGGAAGAAAATGAATGGAGAATGGTTGGAATCCAATGGTGTCGCACAAGCTTCAAAAGATGTGGTACGAGCCCAACGCCATATTGGAAGGGGCGGGCTGTCAGTGTAAACAGTTTATCATGAAAAGATTTAGAACTGCATATAAATATTACTTTTTCATTGTTTACCTTCTGCCCATTAGAAACATTATTCACTGCAGATGTGATTTATTGCAGTTGCTTGATTGTACATTGAGCTGCATTTCACAAGTACTAACAAGGAATTTTTCAGCCTCATATAATTTTTTTCACAAGTTAATCCTTAATGTCCTGTAAAGACGTTTGCTAAATATTCTGTTTCTGTCCTAAAACCTGCCTTCCTCTGCATCTCTTAGCTCTTTGTCATCACTATTAAGAYGTCAGTAAACCAGATTAAAGAAAACATTGAATGCAGATATTTCTTATGTCCCTCAACAATAACATGGGTGTAGGTGACTTCCCATTGGTGTCCTTAACTTGTCAGAGTTGGACACACCCCCATTACTATAACTAATAGGTCTTTTTAGCAGCAGACACTGTTTTAACCGTCAGTCTGTCAACAGTTTCTGGTTCTTCCAGTTTTTGTGTTCCCGCACTCGTTATGACAGTCACTTCTTACAAAGCAGGCATTATTGCAGCCTCTAACTGATCCTTTTCCTCTCCCGCCAACCTTGAATGTCAAATCAAGTTCTTCTCAAGTGTGGCTGAGCATGTTTTCCAAGAACTGAAGAGCTGTGTTTCTGTCAATTCTGACACAAAACATGTTCAGGTAAAAAAAACAGGATAATAAATTTTATTTTAAATACAGTAACTGCCTATCTTCATTGCAAAAGCATACTCTAGTAGATTAAATCACAAGTGTTGGATCAGATGCCAAGGTGGGTATGATGGGGATGGCAGGGGCGGTTCTATGGGCAAGGACCACAGGAGCACTGGCCCCTGCTGGAATCTGACTGGTCCCCTGAAGTGCCCCTGTCCTGTCACTCATCTGTCCTTTGCCCAAGAGCGATGATGCTAGGTGCAGTTCCACATCCAAACACAAGTGTGCTAGTGCTAATAATTCAAATAGAAAAGTCCAACATGAATCAAGCTTCCAGAAGTCTTCTTTTCTTAAAACGATTTGAACAATCCTGCAGAAAAAGTCTTAAATGACGGCTGGATTTTCTCACATGCTGTATTTGAGAGTATTTTATCTATATACAGTAAAAATACATTTAAAATTAGTAAAAAGAAATTACTAGATTCAATTTCAAGTGTCTGAACA
>NW_013952455.1:2098331-2116128 GCF_001266775.1 Austrofundulus limnaeus | reverse complement strand
ATAAAAACCTCACTTCCAGAGCCGACTGTTACCAGGAAGCAGCGGTTTACAAAGATACTCAAACGGCCAAAACCTCATAAAAGGGGATAAAACAGACATGTTTCACGATGGAATCTGACCGATAAAAACTTTGGAGGTTATCCAGGACCAGTTTGTGGATAAACAACGTCGAGTGACAAGTCTCGGACTTGTTTTTTCCGCATTGGACTCGACCGGGAAGAAATCCCATGCAGTGACGTACGCTGCAGCGGGAGGGGAGCTCGTCGCGGGGTGTCTCAGGAGCTATGAGAGGTGTGTGCGAAAACGAATGCTGAATAACCACGTGACGGCGCTTCGACCGGTCGGCTGCTGAGTGACCATACTGCCTGCTGTAGGCTSTCTTTGAATAATGTGGCCCCTTGATGGCCCCTACTCAGAAAAATCCTAGATCCGCCRCTGGGGGTTGGATAACCAATGTGCAAGCTATGCACACAAAAACAAGCCCTGATTTATGCAAGCTGATTGACTGATTCTTCAGTTATAAATATGTAGAATTCAGTAAGATGGCARCTGAAAATGGGTATGTTTTCTTGCACTATTAAATCAAGTGTGACTCAGCCATGGAGGATGTGAATTATCTCAGCTGCTGCTGTTGGAGACAGTTAGTTTTTAAGGTCAGCATGTTCTCAGCACGCCACCTTGTGTGCATCTGCCTCAGGTGCAGGTGGATTGACCTTAGGTGCAGGTGCAGAGCATATGCACATACACGTTTGATCTTCTCTTCATGGGGACTTTGATTCATTAACTGGTCATTTCAACAGCCTAACTCTGACCCCTTACTGTAAACTCAATACACACCTTAGTCCTAACCCTAACCCACTAACGGCTTTTACCCTGATAGAGATTGCAAGGCTGTGTGTACCAGGAAACACACACACACATATCCTGGATGTCTGAGAGTTTACACAAATATTTGTTTAAAACCTTAGAATTGAAAAAAGGGAACTTCCCTTTCTAACCATTTCTGTACCAAACTATACCCACTACACATTTGATTTTATTACAAATATGACTAGCATATTGGTCTCTGGTGAAAATGACCAAACCAAACTCATTTAATCAATTCAAAAACATGTTATTTACTTCTTAAGTACTCTGTGTAAAGTTGAAAAATGGTGCAACATTTGAATCTAAAACATCTGAAACTGTCATCAAACGGTAGTTTAGTGGAAGACACACACAAAAAAAAGACTAAACTAAAACAAAATGCTGCCGATAGCATGACAGCATCTTCTTTTCCATTTTAGAGCAAAAAGACCAAAGACCACAAATGAATCATGAGATGTTTTATTGTGTTGTATGGAATCCAGTGACACTGACACGAGAAAAAAGGTCTCATCCCTCCCTCCCCTTTTACATATATGACCTGAGGGGGAGGGGCTGCAGGGTGGGATGTACCATGATTCCATTTGTAGTCATTAAATTAAAACAGATAATCATAAAGACACAATGACATGCATTCAGAAGGGATTCAGAGGAATGCTGGTCTCAAAGTATAAAAGCAGAAAAAAAAGAAGGAAAACAAAAGAAAGAAAAACTGTTTTGATGGTCCGCRATCAGTCCAATTTAATTTAGACTCTGTCAATGGTCCACTTAGAAGAGAAAGCAAAAAGACATTATTTATGAGAATTCATTTAAATATGAAAAAATGAAGCATTGCTTTCATTATTATTTTTTTAATTAAAGGCCTATTTTAATGACAAGACAACCGTCTCACTAAAAATCAGCTCATCTAGGTGAAACTAGGCCCTCGCCCGGTCTCTCTCCCTGCTGTATCTAATTATATGAAGTGAAGTCCAGCTGGTCCACTTCAGTCCTCCTCACTGCCGCTGGCTGAACGGTCCTGCATCAAATACAAACAGAAATCAGGTCAAACTGAACTGCCTCAGATTTTCCAACATTTTAAAACCTTCCACCAACTATTAAACTAGCAGTAATCTGATCTGCTTTGAGTGTCTCACCTCCTCCTGTTCATCCTCGCTGTCGTCGTCACTGACCACAGGTTTGGCCCGGGAGCCGCGGCCTCGCCGCCTCTGACCTTTGCCCCCTCGCTCGCCCTTCTCCTTCCGGCTCAATTTGATCTTCACCTTCACCGAACGAGCTGCAGGGAACACAGATATTATTAAATGGCACAACGTCAAGTGCAGCTGATAAGAGCCGAGCTTTTGCTGACTTCCAACACTCACGTTCAGACTCTGAGCCTTCGTCGACCTCCTCCTCCTCTTCCTCGCTCTCCTCTCCCTCGCTTTCGTCGTCCTTTTCGATCTTCTGCCTCACGCTGGTGAAAACGGACTGGAGCACGATGGAGTCCTCGTAGATCTGAAATTTTTCACATGAAATATAATTTTAGAAAAAGGAAACACAAAAACCTTATTAGATACGTGGTGAGACTCACCAGAGAGCCCTCCAAATTAAAAGTCTGGGCGTTCTGACAGAGCAACATCACATCCTTCTCCAGGTCATTCAGGCTGCGGTATTTGTGGCTGCGGATTCTCTCCTGAAAGACATCATTAATTATGACGCGTAGAAAAAAATACAACATATTAAGACAGGAGAAGAACTTTTCTCTTTACCTTGATCTTCCTGAAGTCCACTGGTTTGCGGATCAGCTCGTAGTACTCTGGCAGCTCCTTACGAGACGGCAGCTGGATGAAGACCTCGCTCAGCTGTCGACCGTTCCTATAGAAACAAGATCATTGTGGTTTCAGCTTCCACCAGATTTATTAATCACTTAAGAGTTTTTTCCCACTCTTTTTAAAAATAAATGAAGCCAAAAGGTTATGACAGGTGAATTAAAAACATGCATTAGTTCAATACAACCCCTCCTGGTAATAAGATAAAATCAGAAAGGAAGTGACTTTTCTGTTCCTCTCTTGGTCAGGATGTAAAAAAAAAAAAAGAAATCTTTCAGGGAAGGGATCCTGCAACAAGCTCAAAGTTACTGATGTGAATTCTGCCCTTCATAACGTCACTTTGACACGCTCCACCTAAGTTACAGTGGGGAAAATAAGTATTTAGTCAGTCACCAATTGTGCAAGTTCTCCCACTTAAAAAGATGAGAGAGGCCTGTAATTGACATCATAGGTAGAAATCAACTATGAGAGACAAAATGTGAAAAAAAATTTGAGAAAATCATTTTGTCTGACTTTTAAAGAATTTTTTTTGCAAATAATGGTGGAAAATAAGTATTTGGTCAATAACAAAAGTTCATCTCAATACTTTGTTGTATATCCTTTGTTGGCAATGACAGAGGTCAAACGTTTTCTGTAAGTCTTTACAAGGTTGGCACACACTGTTGCTGGTATGTTGGCCCATTCCTCCATGCAGATCTCCTCTAGAGCAGTGATGTTTTGGGGCTGTCGGCGGGCAACACGGACTTTCAACTCCCTCCAAAGGTTTTCGATGGGGTTGAGATCGGGGGACTGGCTAGGCCACTCCAGGACTTTGAAATGTTTCTTACGAAGCCACTCCTTTGTTGCCCTGGCAGTGTGCTTGGGATCATTGTCATGCTGAAAGACCCAGCCACGTTTCATCTTCATTGCCCTTGCTGATGGAAGGAGGTTTGCACCCAAAATCTCACAATACATGGCCCCATTCATTCTTTCATGTACACGGACCAGTCGTCCTGGTCCCTTTGCAGAGAAACAGCCCCAAAGCATGATGTTGCCACCCCCATGCTTCACAGTTGGTATGGTGTTCTTTGGATGCAACTCCGCATTCACTTTCCTCCAAACACGACGAGTTGTGTTTTTACCAAATAGTTCTACTTTGGTTTCATCTGACCATATGACATTCTCCCAATACTCTTCTGGAACATCCAAATGCTCTCTAGCAAACTTCAGACGTGCCTGGATATGGACTGGCTTAAGCAGGGGGACACGTCTGGCACTGCAAGATCTGAGTCCCTGGCGTCGTAGTGTGTTGCTGATGGTAGCCTTTGTAACATTGGTCCCAGCTTTCTGCAGGTCATTCACTAGATCCCCCYTKKKGGTTCTGGGATTTTTCCTCACCGTTCTTGTGATCATTTTGACCCCACGGGCTGAGATCTTGCGTGGAGCCCCAGATCAAGGGAGATTAGTAGTGGTCTTGTATGTCTTCCATTTTCTGATTATCGYTCCCACAGTAGATTTCTTCACACCAAGCTGCTTGCCTATTGCAGATTCAGTCTTCCCAGCCTGGTGCAGGTCTACAATTCGGTTTCTGGTGTCCTCCGACAGCTCTTTCGTCTTCACCATAGTGGAGTTTGGAGTGTGACTGTTTGAGGTTGTGGGCAGGTGTCTTTTATACTGTTAACGACTTCAAACAGGTGCCATTAATACAGGTAATGAGTGGGGGAAAGAGGAGCCTCTTAAAAAAGAAGTTACAGGTCTGTGACAGCCAGAAATCTTGCTTGTTTGTAGGTGACCAAATACTTATTTTCCACCATTATTTGCAAAAAAATTATTTAAAAGTCAGACAAAATGATTTTCTCAAATTTTTTTTCACATTTTGTCTCTCATAGTTGAGGTCTACCTATGATGTCAATTACAGGCCTCTCTCATCTTTTTAAGTGGGAGAACTTGCACAATTGGTGACTGACTAAATACTTATTTTCCCCACTGTAACTCATTCATGGTCCCTATAAGTTGAGCGGGAATCTTTAGGCACTCCATGGTTCATTTATATTTCAGAGGGCTGCGATGTGATTATCAAACAATACTGATGCAGTTCAATTATCGTGAAACTTCACTATGACTTATATACGTATTTTCATGCCTAATAAACAGTACACAATAACACCGCAAAAAAACCATCAATCACAGGCTGCTTACAAATAACTAGCATAGATGCTAACTTAACACTGAAAATGCCTGAGAAAAGAACACATTTGTACATTGTATTTATTTTTGGAAAGATAAACACAAATCTAATGTTTTAAAGTCATTACTAAGGATTATGTACCACTATTAGACATATTCCCAGAGGTCAGTGAAAAAAAAAGATAAAAGCTTTTACTACAATATGACCTTAATACAGGAAGCTACGGTAACTCTACTGGGACAAACAGCCCCACACTGCAGCTGATTCTCGTAAAGTGGAAGCACAGATTAAAGTTTTAATAGATTTTTGACATTTGTAGATCAGTTCAGAATATGACGCATCTAGAATTAAAATAAGCGGTGGCGTGTTTAGTAACGCACCCTGCCACGTTGTAAAAAAACTGTTCAAGAACAATTTGAGAAATATAAGTCTGATGTGTGCTGACTTGGCCTCTAAAGTATCAATGAATCAGATAATCAAACTTTACTTTGTGACATAAAAGACCCAAAGCCTACGAATGGCTTGGTGTCAGATAAACAAACCTTCAGATAACAGCTGATCTAAACAGGTCAGGGTTGTTTCAGCAGAAACAGTGAAACCTTCACAGCATCATGTGATCGTGTTACAGCAGAGCAGTAATAGTTTTAGATAATCTTACCCATCCTTGTATTTGACGACAGCATCTACAATCTTCTTCATCTTCTTGGTGAGGGATGGGGGGTTGGGAGAGAGCTTCTCAGCAGGCGGACGACCACGTTTCTTTGCTTTCTTCCCGTCGTCGTCTTTGTCTCGTCCGCGGTTGCTGCTGGAGCTGGGCGTTATGGGGCCGCCGTCAAGGTCGCGGTCTCGCTTTCGTTTTCTGGTGGTCTTTTTGTGGCGAACTTCCTCCTCGATGTCCTCCAGATTGCCTTCTTCTATGGCCTGTGGTGAAAAGAGAAATCAGTCATGCAAGACAGGGTTAAAGCCGTACTCGAACGGCGTTTCTGTCCCCGCCTCACCTTGAGCCACTGCTTCTCTGTCAGCGAGTCGCTGTAGTCCACCTCTTTCCTCTGACGGGACCCCCGGCCGAACATCTTCTCCTCCTCCTCCTCGCAGGTTAGCCTCTCAACTTCGGCGTCGTCTTTTAAAATCCAGCTCGGCATATCGTCTTCTTCCATCAGGCGAGGTTTCCTCTTAGGGTTGCGGGCTTCCTCACGGCGTCTGTCGAGGTCCATACGCTGGTAAGAAAAACAACAGCGATCAGAGTTGGTCTCTAAAGTTATCAGGTATAATTAACAGTATCATCCATTTTAAAAGGGACAAACCATGAACAGTTCAAATTCATCTTCACTTCTGGCAATCATCTGATTGACAGTCTCATCATCAGGCACCTCATCTTCCTCCTGACAACAAAAAGAAACAAGGTCAGTAGATTAGTTGGCTGGATTAATTGCACAGAAGATCATTTGCTGCATAATATCTGGCAGTGAAGATGTAATTTAAACGCTGCCTCCAGCCCCCACCTCGTCCTGCTCCTCATGCTCCAGAATGGCCTGTAAGAAGGCCCGGCGCTCGTAGCCTGAGGACTTTTGGTCGAACATGCCCGCCTGGATGACCTTCTGGTCCACGTTCAGTTTGTACTTGGCCGCTGCCAGGATCTTCTCCTCCACGCTGTTGACGGTGCAGAGGCGGAGCACCCGCACCTCGTTCTGCTGACCGATTCGGTGGGCTCTGTCCTGAGCCTGCAGGTCCTGTACAAACCAGCAAAAGTATTGTAATTAACATAGAGTATCTGTAACTTGATCAGTTCATACTTGTGGTCAGCATTTAAAAACAGCCCTAAACCACATGCTCAAGGGTCTGCAGGCAGGCTGGACCAAAAAGAAAAAAAAAAACAACTCAATTTAATATAAAAATATATTTTATATCAATTGTAAATTTATAATTCAATGCAACAACATAAATTTAAAAAAGGTAGGATAATAATACTTTAGTTAAACAGCCCTGTATTAATGTCTCAAACTGCTTTAAAGCCAGCACTGACCATAAACTACATCTCCCACAGTGCATCTTGATTATACAAGGGAATTCCCTATTTGAAAGAGTTCATAATTCAACATAGCAGCTATTCACCAAAACTCAGTAGTGAGTAAAACTCTACTCACTTATCATAGTATTTCTGTATTATTTCATATTTACATTACATTTATGTACACTTAGTACTTTAAGGCCGTGTTAAAATGCTGTTTCTATGCAGGAAACACCACGCAGAGCTCAGCAGTAGAAACGAGACGGGGAACATGATGTTTCATGTTTAGTTAAAGTTAAACACGAAACAGTTAATTACAACTGGCTCTTTGAGGACCACCATGATGGTCATGTGACCCTCAGCGAAAATGAGTTTGACACCCTGTCCCTATTCAGAGCTGATGTAAAATATATGCATGAGCAAGCACTGTGGGATTTATCAAGCTTGAATTATTCATGTTTTAGGCATCATAAACCTTTCACTRACTTAAATTTAGGGAATTCCTTAAACTGCTACAGCACCTGGTGAGGGTTCCAGTCACTGTCAAAGATGATGACGGTATCAGCAGACTGCAGGTTCAGGCCCAGACCTCCTGCCCTGGTGCTGAGCAGGAACACAAAGTACTCAGAGGCYGGGTCATTGAACGTCTTCAGAAGCATGCCACGATCCTCAGCTTTGGTGGTTCCTATGAGAGGAGGAGAGAAAAAAAATATTTGTAAAGCTTCTACAAAACCCCCAAACATTTCTCAGGCATCATTAAAAGCACCTCACCGTCCAGACGTAGGTACTTGAAGTTGCGGTAAGCAAAGTAGTCCTCCATGATGGTCATGAGGGTGGTCATCTGACAGAAAAGCAGCACTTTGTGTTTGGTGGCTCTCAGCTTGGGCAGGATCCGATCCAGCAGCTCAAACTTTCCAGAAGCGCGAAACAGGTCTGGGCTGAAGACAGAAAAGGGAGAATGTCAAAAGGACTAAGACAAATGGTTTGTGTTATTTTTGGTTATTCCATTTTCATTTTTTAAAACAGATATTAAAAAACAAAACAAAACAAAACAAAAACAAACAAACAAAAAAAAAAACGGACGGTTATTCTATTTTCATTATATTCTCCAAAGAACAGGAAAACATGTTTTTATTTTTGTCAAACCGGACTTTAATGATGTCGTTATCAGACCATTAATGGTAGAGTTAGTCAAATAACTTTTTAATACCAGTAAATAAGTAAACAAACGTATTTTGAATTTCTTTAACTATTTTTATTAATATAGTTAGTCTAATATATATAAAAAAAATTAAAATATATATATATAATTTATTTAAAAAAAACTTTATCTAGCGCCGCCTTAAATAGTCTGATAACGAGATGAAAAAACATGTTTACTTTATAACTAGCTAACCAGGTAACTGTGATAAACACTAGCTGACTAGTTGACATTTCTTTAACAGATGTCAGATGATAGTTTGTTTTTTTAAATAAAATAGATTAGATGTTTTTTAAATAAAAAAAGAATAACCATCATTTTTTTCCAATATCTGTTTTAAAATGAAACAAAACGAAAGACCAAAGAAGTAGACACACATAAATATTCACACAGTRCGTAGATTTATATTCACTAGATGCTAATTTAAGTTGTACACACCCAGTCACAATTCCTCCAGAATAACCAAGATGCTCAGAAAAGGACTCCTGTAGACAAAGGTAATAGGAGAAAATTGACATTTTTAAAATTGTTGGCACTAATGTTGAAGACTTCTATGTATTGACATCATTATTCATACTTCGATGTGCTGGAACATGTAGGGGTGGTTGCAGATCTTCCTCAGCTGCATGATGGTGTTCATCAGGGTCTTTGTGCCTCCTTTACCCTGAAAAACATCAGTGACAATAAACAATAGTAACAATATTCAGTCATTTCCCCCCAAACTTTTAGCTGAAATGAAACATCATCTTGATACCTTTTTGTCTTTTTCTGATCCATCTGTTAGCAGGACTCCTTTAGCCTGCATGTGCCGGTACAGAACCCTCTGCAGGGCCGACATGTCGCACTTGATCACATACTCCACCTGAACATGACAAAAAGACCACGAGGGTTATTTAACTGAAAATAAAATTAGCTGCTAACATATGATGTAATTGGCACATTGCAATCAAAAATGCTTAAAACTATAAAACTAAACATACTGTATATCTCATAACACTGAATCATACATTAGTACAGATTTCACCTAATCAAAGTTCAGCTTCCAGTAAAAGTTTTGTTACAATATTTAATCACAGGTCAAATTTTTACATTGAAAATTAGTTTTAAAACATTGATACATTTAAAATTTATGTCATAATATAATGAAGTATTAAAATATTAAAAACGGTTTAACCTTCTCCGGCAGCTGGGCTTCCACTTCCTTCTTGAGTCTGCGCAGCAAAAATGGTCGAAGCACTTTGTGTAAACGTCGAATGATCAGAATGGTCTCTTCTTCATTCAGGTCAACCTTGTGTCAAAAAAAGCAAAATTGAGAAGAATCGAGCTGTAATCAATCAGCCATCGTGTCTCCGTCTCCTCCAGCTCACCTTTTCTCCGGTCATGGCGAAGGGAGCGTTGAACCACTGCTCGAAGGTGCTGCAGCTCTTGAAGATGGTGGGCAGGAGGAAGTTGAGCAGCGCCCAGAGCTCCGGCAGCTTGTTCTGCAGGGGGGTTCCTGTGAGCAGCAAGCGCCGGGGGGCCAAGTAGTGCGTGTTTAAGACCTGAGTCAGCTTACAGTGGTGGTTCTTCATACGGTGACCCTCGTCCACGATCATGTACTTCCAACGAATCTTTGAGAAGAACACGATGTCAAATGAAGACCACGATTATACTGACAGCTGATACATTTCAGGTGAGATGCCCTTTACCTTTGCCAACACTTGTTTATCTTTAATAATGTACTCGTACGTGGTGAGCAGCACGTTGAACTTGCCGCTTCGTAAAATTGGAAGAAATGAACGACGAGCGGCTGGAGATCCCTGAAATTAAACAGAGGTACATTTAGATTAATTATACCCACAGAGTAAATAAATAAGTACAAACACCGGGAAAAAGTCCTTTGCCGTGACACAATATGAGCAAAAACACTCACAATTTACAGTCATGAAAAAAGAAAGTCCAGCCTCTTAAACTTTAGAGTTTCACATATCAGGACATAATAAAAAATAAGGCCAACAGGTAAAAGCGGTAAGTGAAAAGTTAAGTTCACGCTTTTAGGTAAGGTCCAGAACACAGTCACCATCTTGAAAGCCACCACACTGGATCAAAGTCATGTAGCGTATCCAAGAAGGCCAAAGGTGATTTGCAGTAGCTCTTGCAGTTCAAAAGTTAACACAAAAAAGTTGCAACAACTTGGAACGTTGTTTGAGATGCGCAGCTATTTGACTTGTTTAACAAGCTGTCCCTGGTGCTGAACACAGAGCTGAGGGCACAGAATCCAGTCATTATGAACCTGCATGAGGATCTCTGGAGAAATGTTGTCACAAGCTTCCACGATGAGGCGCTGTTTGTTTCAGATGTGGGGTCAGACTGGGTGTTCTGGGCAGCCATTCACAAAAGATATTGTACATCTGATTGCAGCAATCCATTTCTAAGACAATTCTGGCCTTTTATAAAATGCTACACGACCCACTTCCCATTGGAAAATTTTGACTTTAATCCAATATAGCAGCTTTCAATATGGCTTCCATGTTCTGGACATAGCCTAAAAGATGAGCCCCCCTCTCCCATTACTTGATGCGGTGCTCTGATATTTACATTTTTCTTTTGAAATAAAAGGGTGTCCTGCGACTTTAGACTCACCCTGTCCAACAAAATGACAGTAAAAAAAATCAAGTTATTGCAACAGTCCAGTATATCTCAAAACCTCTTCTTACTTAAAATGCTGTGGTGGGATTTAATGCAAGCAAAGCAGAAAATCTGCTAATTTTAATGAATTGAAGCAACACTGTAAAGAAGAAGGGCCAAAAAATTCCTCTGCAACCATGTAAGAGAATACTACAACATAAAGAAAACAATAACTAAAGTTCTTCATCCTACAGAACCTGACTTTTCACACAGCTTCTCTCTTTTGGTGTCATTAAATAAAYTGACAGAACACACAGCGACCGACTCTCTTTTTCTCATAACAGTGAAAGAAAGTCTCTCTTACCTTGTAGGAGACCTTCACAACAGACGGTGCCCATTTATCAAACTCATACACCCAGTTTGATAAAGTCCTAAAAACAAAACCAAAAGAAAAAAAAAACACGTTTGATTGAAAGAGTTTTGTACTCTGTGTGTTTTCTGAAGAGTTATATTTGTTGTTTACAGACAAACACAGGCAGAGGAAATCATGGTCAAGACTTACGACAGAGGTACGATGATGAGGAAGGGCCCGTTGATGCGCTTTAACTCCATGAGGTAAGTGATGAGGGCGATGGTCTGGATGGTTTTTCCCAGACCCATCTCATCAGCCAGGATTCCGTTTAAGTTGTTGTTGTAAAGTGACACCAGCCACTCCAGACCTTTAATCTGAGCAGTAAACAGGTAAAAGTTAGTTTGTTTGTTTATTTCAATCATGAATTGAAATATGAGTACAAAACACCAAGTCATCCAATACTAAAAATCCTAAAAACAAACAAAACAAAAACTAATAAAACAATAGAAAAAAGAAAAATAGATCAAAAAACAGGTCATCCAGTAAAAAAAGAAAAAAGACAAAAAGAAACAAAAATAAAACAAACAATGATTCATACAAAATCAAAATGTCAAAGAAAGAAAAACTAAGTTACGTAAAAGAAGTCATGAATGAAAAGGAGCAGAAAGAAGTACAAACTTATATCTGCCCCCAATCGCAAAATAAAATCAACCACCAACTCAAAAGTTCACCGTCAACATTCGGCGAAAGTAATTGAACAAACAAATTTACAACAAAACTATACTTTAGACAATATTATAACGCTTCATCAAAGTAATTTTCAAGTTTTTCTAACAAAAAAAAAAGGATTTTGACTGTTTTATCTCACTATCAAGAACGTTCCACAAACTAACACCCTTAATTGGGATACATCTTCCTTTTAATACAGTTCTGAATCTGTTTTTCAAAAGTCTCAACACCTTTTAAATTATATATACTTTCTCTTTTGATAAATCTGCTTTGGATGTTGTTAGGTAACAGATTTTTATGAGCTTTGTACATGAATTTTAAGATATTGTACTCAATGAAATCATTAACCTTCAGTAGATTCATCTAAATAAATAAAAAAGTTTGCTTCAGTTTGCACAAATCAAACCTTCAGTTTTATTCTGAACGCGTCTCTGTTGCAAGCGCTCACCTGATATTGCTTGAGTTGTCCGTTGACCAAGAGTGATGACTGTTTGTCCACTTTTTCAGTAACAGCATGAGCCACAGCGTAGTAGGACTGCAGGCCTCGGTTGAAACTCGCACTGCCGTACTCATCGTCTACATCCTGTTTGGCGTGTCTAGTGGGAGAAACAACACAGTGAGAAATTATATCTTTGTATAACTTAGTGACTGAACTGTAGATGGTTCTAAAGAAAGAAGTGAAGCGGAGTTTACTCGATGATGTGTTGAACATCCACTTCTGAGACGTCTTCGCTGTCAGGGTCTGGAATCTTTTTCTTCTCGTCAGATGAAGCATGATGAGGCTGATCCTCTCCTTCCTCCTGAAAACACAAATGAAAACTGAAGTCTGACCACTTCACACACAGAGCATCACTTTTTATATTTATTAGTTTTTACTACATATTAGGGTGATATGACTGAAACCTGTATCTCGTTAYAACTCTTAATGATCAATATGATATAATTTTCATTTCAAAATGAATAAAAATATCAGGAAAACAGCTAAGAACACCATTATTTACTGTACCCACAAACCTGATGTCCTTTAAGACATTCTTAATTAAAATATCATTATTCAGAACAAAAAGTAAGATCTCTCAAACTAACTTCATGACCAGTCATAAATGAATAGTTTATATCTGAAATATTGTTTCAYTCWGTAATTCATTACAKATATCTTGAATTAGAACYACCAAACAACTTAATGGTAAAACTGACATCATTTATACAAGTCAGAATGTAATTACTGATAATATATGTATTTAAATAAATATAAATGAGTTACTTGGTCTAGTGCATAATTATGTCTAGTTCTAAACCAATTTCAGATGTGATGTTGCAGCGAGTCAGACAGCAGCTTCTAAAATGATGAAATTACATTTTAAAATGGAAGAAGAAGAATCACTCCAAGTATTGGGGGAATGTTTTAAATTAAGCATTCAGCTTCATGCAGGGAAGACAGAAGAAAAATATGTAAATTTCTTCACTCAACTGTGCCAGCGAAACAATGGGCTACAAACCAGACTTTACTGCTCCCCCAATCATTAATCTGGAGGTAGTTTCAGAATTACTAATTCCCTACCAGAACTGTTTTCTGGGGTAAATTTCTACCCAGATAATTTGTTTCAACCATCAGTTCTGTAGTAAAAACAGATGGGGTAAGAAAACAAACCAAAACAAAACAAAACACCCAGGCTTCTGAAAAGAATTCCYTTAGAGGAAATAACCTACAACACATACCTCCACGTCATCCTCCTCTTCATCTGAACCACTGTCTTCACTATCTGAACGAGGTGCTACCTCATACCTAAAAACAACAAACAAACAAACAAACAATAGCAATTTAAGTCAAAGTTAAAAGCCATTTTACAGCCATTTATTTGACTCTAACATCATGGCAAGAAAACCACACAACTGTAACTTTATCAACTTCCTAAATCACTGTCAATTAAAACCATTCATGGTGCACACAAACTTAAATTTTATTTAAAGTTAGCCATTTTACCAGGATGCTAACAAGCTGTGATACTCACCCCGGGTTCATTTCAAGCCACGTCTCCAGCTGGCCAGCTTTAGGTGCATCGACACCTGTCAGGATCTTTCCACTGTCCACATGGATGACTTTAACAGGAAGGTCACTCATCTGGCTGGTCTCATCTAAAGGCTGTCAGAAATCAAAAACTAACCATTAGAGGAAACTGAAGAACAACTAAAGACAAAGATTTTCTTCCTTGAAACTCACCTCTCCATCAGGTCCAATAGCAGGAGCCCCACCCTCTGCAGTCTCTGGCTTCTAAAAGTAAGAGAACATTGATGGTTTGACTTTAAAATGAAGCCAAATTAAAGACGACAACAACAACACCAACAACAACAACAACAACAACAACAACAACAACAACAACAACACAGCAGTGAATAAAACCTATTCACCTTCTTTTTCTTCTTCTTCTTCTCCTTGAGAGCTTGAGCGGCTTTGTGGGCACGCACCAACTCTGTGAGGTTAGCCACATATTCATCTGTCTGCTGCAGCAGATAGGCCAGACGCTTGTCTTTCTTCTGGTCGATAAGTTTACGATAACCTTCCTCATCTTCAGCCTGGGAACGTTTTTACAAAAATATTAATTAGGTTTTTTATTAACCAACTTATGCAGTTTTTATTTATTTTTTTGTTCTCACCATCAACCTCCGCATTCTCTCCTTTTCAATGCGCTCGTTCTCCTTCTTCTGCTCGCGCTCTGTGTTTGCATGATAGGTGGCGACAGCTTTGGTGGCCTTCTGGATCTTTGCTGTGATGGAACGGTGGTACTCCTTAAAGTCCTTGGCATGCTGCAGAATGCTGTTGAGGTATTCCTGTAAAAAGAAAGATACAAACCAAGCCCTTTGAAGTGCATGCCTCCACTTTGATCTTGTCACATCTAAGTGTATATAATCAATGTGCTATAAATTGGAACTAAAATAAGACAAAGTTCTTAGTAGTTGAAAAACAAAAAAGATGTAAGCACTGCTATCATCATCATCATTACCCTCTAACCATAATGACTCTGTACCTGGTGTTTCTGTCGACGTTTGCGCTCTTGTTCAATCTTTTGTTGTTTTTCAAGTTTCTCAGTAATGCGAGCCTCACGTAGAGACTGGCGTTTGCTGCGTTTGTAGGCTTTAGCGTTCAGGGCGGTTTCCAAAGCAGTATCCCGACGCATGCAAGCCACCACCTCCTGACGCAGCTGCGAGGAGGAAAAAACAAAACAAAACAAAAAAAACTCATCTTTTTTCCCCTATATAGGAAAACAACAGGTCTCAAACTGCAAATCATTTATCGTTTACCTGTCTCTGGAAGGTGAGCAGCCTCAGAGCTTTGAGCTCGATGGAGGCCTTGGTGCGCAGATCCACAGCTAATGAGCCTGGCAGGTTTTCCAGCTCCTGTACGCGGTGAACGATACGAGCCTGCAGCCTGACGAAAAAAACACATATTCAAAACACAATGAAGGAAGCTAGAAAAAAACGGATATATTTTGTACTTATATAAATGTTTAAACTATGAAAGACATGAAAAACACTTTTTTTTCTTAAAAAGTGATCTGATGTGTTCAACCTTCAAAAATAGGTGTTCCACCAGGTTCTATTTTAGGACTTTTCTTTTGATACTTGTATATTCTGCTGTCCTTGTTTCAAATAAAAAAAACTATTTTGTTGGATTTTAGAAACCTTTTTGTTTTTCTGCAAATAGGAATTGTACAGAAAATACTAAATTAATTAGCAAACWAATTTTTTTTATTATGAAAGCAACGAGACACAAAATACATTTGTGTTACAAGCTGATGCTGTGTTTTTAAAGCAATTTATTCCAAGATAATAGAGCAAAATTTGAATTTTTAAGGTTTGAAGAGGAAACATTTGGCGGAGAAATCGACCATTAAATCACCTGAACTCTCGCTCCTGCAGGATCTCCACTGGGTCCAGCCCGCGGGGTTTTTGGATAGGYGTTATGCGGTTTTGCTTCTGGTGCAGCATCATGGTGGGGAGCTGTGCGGGCTGCCCCGGGGACTGCGTCTGAGGGGGCATTACCGGGGAGGCGGCTGGGGGCACAGAGGGGGGAGCAGGGGAGGGTCTACCGGTGGGCTGAGGGGGAACCAACTTCTGAGGAGGGTTGGACGGGGCAGCAGCGTTCACCATTGGTCCTAGAAGTTAACATTTGGTCATTTATTTCTCTTTAACGGTAAATCMCATATTGGTTTGATTATTGCTGTGTCAAAATGTTACCTTCAGGCCATGGTTTGGGAGGCCCATTGGCATGCTGGCCTTGCATACCAGGAGGACCTCCTGCAGGTCCAGGGGGCACCATATTGGGACCTACTACACCTAAAGTATAACAAAGATCTAATCATTTACATATTGTCTTACATTTAACAGAAAAATCAGCTGTACATATCAAGTGTTTTGTTTTTCTGCATTTGTTTGCTTCAAACCTTCCTTAACTCACCATGTGGTCTGCTGTAATTGGCCTGAGCTGGTCCAGGTCCAGTAGTTGGGCCAGCTCCAGGTCCTGCAGATGGTGGCATATTAGGCATGGGCCTCTTCCCCTGAACGGCCATCTGCAGGTGCTCTGGAAGAGGCTGACTGCGTGCCAGCATCTTATAGGCCATAATCTGGGCCCTGAGTTGGTGCAGCTGGTTCTGGTTAAAAGGCGTGGGTCCACCAGCCCCACCTGGTCCACCTCCTTGAACTGGTGGGCCACCTGGACCCTGAGGACCACCACGGTTTGGTTGGCCAATACCCTGATTTGGGTCCCCACTAACCTCCATAGGGCCTGTGCCGGGGCCAGAGGGAGGACCGTTGGCTGGAACTGGACTGGGGGCGTGTTCTGAACCTCCCAAAGGAGACGGGTATCCTGACGGTGCAGAAGAATCGTGTCAGGTAGAATTCATCCACAATTTCCAGTTTAGAAAAGCATACTTTAACCAATGCAAATCTTCAGATTACTCTTTTTTCCAAACCACTTTCAATACGTAACACAAACATTACTAATATATTTATAGTCTAATATAAGAAAGATCACATTAAGTAATACTTCTGGAAAAAAAATCTATTTATCATTTGAAACCTGGTTTGTGTTCTTAATTCCATTGCTCAAGTCTACAATATAAAAACATGTTGTTTGTAAAACCATATTGTTTTATAGAAAAAAACTGTCTTGTAAAAAAAAGTCTTGTGACTAAAAAGCTTTATGCATAATATGATAAATGATCTGCATATACTGTATATTGCATGTTTTTTAAACATGACAAATTTTATAAAATTTATACTTTTTAAAAACRTGTTTAAACACTCAAATATAGCTGCCTTGCACATTACTGACCCAAGATTAATTTTATGGGTTTTTCTATAGCCAAATTTGAGATAGACTAGAGTATTTAATGACTGATGTACAATGCTGATTTCTTTCTCTTTGGCTAATATGTTTATTCCATCTGACAAAAATTTATTTACTTCCCTAATTTGAATGAACATTTACTGAAGTAAACATAATTTTATGGGTTTTTCTACAGCCAAATTTGACAAAAAAAAATCTTAAATACATAGACAAAAGCTTTCTTGCTTCAAATTCACAGGCTGTAGCGAGCTGGTTGCATTTTTATTTTCTTGCTTGGAAAGTGCCCTCTTGTGGCTGGCTGCTGTAAACAARTGGAGACTAAAATAAAAAATACAGCTCATATAATTGGTTTTGAGGCATTGATCTCTGTTGATTTGAGTAGTTTTTACATTGCTACTTAAAGTTCTAATATTATTTTTTTCCCTAACAAATTTAGTTGGAAATGATTATTTGCAGAAGTGTCAAGTAATGAAGTACAAATACTTTCTTACTTTACTTAAGTAGAAATTTTGCTTATTTATACTTTAATGGAGTAACAATTTTTCAGCCATTTTTTTACTTCTATACCTTAAGCATTTGAGCTTAATATTTTTGCTTTACATTACTTTTACTTTTATACTTTAAAGAGTAACTTACCCCAAAATTAACTTTTTTTTAGCTGATAAACTGTCTAGAATGTGTCTAAAATGTTATATAATGCTGTTTCTGTGCTAA
>NW_013952455.1:2095504-2097214 GCF_001266775.1 Austrofundulus limnaeus | reverse complement strand
TGGGGCGGAGTTATCTTTTCACAGGGGGGTAAGTTACACTTTAAGTATTTTTAAAACAAGTACTTTTACACTTTTACTTGTGTAAAAAAGCTTGAGTTGATACGTTCACTTCTAAAGAAGTATTTTTAAACACTACGTGAGTAATGTAAAAGAATAATTTTGACAACACTGGTTATTTGATTCCTAAAAAAACAACAACAATGATTGTGTGTGGTGCAGTAGGTGGGCTGAGGGAAAAAAGGAAAGAAGAAGAAGAAGAAAAAAAGAAAATATACTTTGGCTTAAATGTTGAACAACCTAAGGCAGTAACAACACTTTGTCCTTTCTGTACATCAATAATATTAACCCAGTGTTACAATAAAGGAGGAAAATAATGCACTCTTTGACACAAGGTTTAAACATGCAAATCATGAGAAGTTCAATATTTAAAATCATAAAAAATACTAAGCCAGGTTTTGCTCTTCAATGTTTTAATACACAATGTCATAATTTACTTATGTGTCCTTTCTCATCATAACATTTCCCTCTGTTTTAAACGAACTACTTGTTTGGTTTTGTAGATGCAGCTGCTCTTGTGTAAAAGAGGCACAGTAACCCCGCCCCCTTCCTGTTCATCGTTGAGCTTTCTGCTCTTGCTGCCAAATGAACAAGAGGAGAAACTGGCTGGATGGGTTCAAACACACATACTGACTAGCCTGTCTGCCTCTCACACACGCATGTTTTCAAGAATAAAAAAATAATGCTTCATTCTAAACTTTCACCAAGCATCAAGCCTAAAGGAAAATACACATTTATAAAATACATAATGTACACTGCTATCAGTTATTTACATCAACACAATCCAGATGTAAATTTCTAACAAAAACCACATTAAATCTAATATTTGGAGATGTGTTACCTTGGGAGTGTTGATCCATTGGACTTGGAGGGGGCCCCATTCCACTGTGTCCCCCTGGCCTCATGCCCATTCCTTTCATCTGTCCATAGCGAGGGTCATCAGGCATTCCCTTCTCATGCATGGAGTCCATGGGCTGTGTAAAGTCATGTGATCATCATTATTACAGAGATGTTTCTTTTTTTTCTGAATCTTATTTATGCTTTGCAAATTATTTAAAAACGTGTTGTACTTTGTGCATTTGATGCATGTTGTCCTGAGGATATCCTGAGGGTCCCTGTGGAGGGTGGGGGTGTCCAGATCCTGGAGGTCCTGGACTGGGCCCCATCATGCTGTGGGCCGAGCCTGGTGAGGGACCAGGGCTGGGGCCCATCATGCCTCCTGGAGATGGACCTGGGCCTGGAGAGGGACCGGGCCGAGGTGTCCCTCCCATCGGAGGGTCAGGGGTGGACATCTCTCAGGAGAAACGTTGAGCGTGTAGCAGCAACAAGTTCCCCTAAAAAGACGACGGGAGGAAATAAGACCAAGATCAAGCTGTGTTTAATTATTTTAATTATGTTAATACTATAAAAAAGCTAAAAACATGCTTGTTTAATTTTTTTATTTTAAAGTGAAATCAGCTGTGTAGACTTTGTACAACATAAATTTGTGTACAATTTGTCAATTAAATTGTTAAAAAAATAAAACTCTTTTTCTTCACATTGTCTTAAAATAATTGTCAGACTAGCAGAAGCAAATACAATTTGAAAATATTACACATACTTATCAAGCAATCTCATATCAAATTTTCATTGTTGGGAAGCACAGAATTTAAA
>NW_013952455.1:2088740-2094587 GCF_001266775.1 Austrofundulus limnaeus | reverse complement strand
CTTTTAAATTACCTGAATATGGTTATCAAAAAGTGGTTTTATTTTACTGAATAAAAATCAAAAACAGCCCTCTCTGTTTGTAAATAATAGTGTTACACAAATACTTGAGCCTGTCTGAAACAAAACTGATTGTTTTTGTTATTACGGGATGACACCTTATACAGCCAATGAGATTTTAAAAGTCAAGGCAGTGGCTGAGGTGATGTTATGTGGTTTTAAATTGTATGACAAAACAACAATAAGTACAAAAATATACATAAATTCAGACCATACTCAAGGGAATAAAACATGGAATTCTCTGCAAAATACTCAGACATGTATCAGAAATAGGAAACTGACAAAAACAGTTTGAGCTTGAGTGGACTTTAAATTTTAAAACGCTTACAAGTTTAATTCCGATTTTTATAGTTACTTTAGTCTTTCCTGCTAGCATTAGCCTGGCCTAGCCGGCTTTTGTTGATAAGGTTACGTTGTGAACATTAAAACCCATTGTCTAAAGTCTTACATTCAGTCACTGTTACACTGGTTAGTTGGAATTCATTAAACAGTTAATTCATTTGTTAAATCACAATAAAAGTATGATAAACCTTTAGAAAGTAAAGCGAATCTGGACTAGAAATAAAAACCAATATCGTTTGAAAGTGGTTAGCATGCTAGTGAGCTAAYTGAGCTAGCCTAGCCTGCCATGCTGTACAAGGGCAGGCCAATTARGCTGAAAAACTGGGTCTTTTTGCGAAATATTTGGTGCGATGCGGCGAGATGTTAAAGGTCTGAGCATCACTCGTCGTGAGAGCTGATTGATCCATCGCGCCTCCCGTACCCTTCTTGACTCACCGCTCCGCTCAGTCCAAAAACTACTTTCATTCATTTCACTGTACGGCGCCGAGCAGCGCTACTGTAACATCCGTCTAATCTTTTCTATCAAAGAGCAAAATCCTACTTTAATACACTTCCAAAAATACACACATATATAGAAAAAACTCTCMTTGTAAGGTAGAAAATTACAGATCGCTTACAGAAGGGATGGTATTTGGGTTTTCGCCGGTCGTAGAGTGTCTTGGTTTTCCTTGTAGCCAGAAACAAAGAGCGATCTACCCAGTCCGGTTTTTTTCCTTCAACCCCACTCTGTCAGTGACTCTACAGCGCCCCCAAGCTGCAGGCCGGTAGAGGTACTGCAGTTACAGGAACCAAAACAAGGTGGGGGATGGAAGACTGGATTAAACCAAAGATTTGATTCTATTTCTGCCCCATTTCTTCAGTGTTTATGTTGATGAGTTATACACAATATTGTAAAAATAATGGAAATCTTGTTTTGACTTTTAAATGAGTGAAACAAGTCCTCAGAATGTTTTTTTTATGTAGGCCAAACAATGAGACATTCAGAAAAAACACCTCTTTTGATTAATTTTACAGACTTCATATTGATGTACATGCTAACAAGTTATATGTTAAGGATTAAAAAATACCTGAGCCAAATTGAAAAAAACAAATAAATAAAATCAGCACAATAAACAAACAAGGAGGTTAACTTTGTAAATTATATACCAATAAATAAAAACATTAAGTACAATTATTTCTAAAAAAATGTCATTTTTATTTCAAGAGAATTTACATGCTAACAAGTTATATGTTAAGGATTAAAAAATACCTGAGCCAAATTGAAAAAAACAAATAAATAAAATCAGCACAATAAACAAACAAGGANTCAGCACAATAAACAAACAAGGAGGTTAACTTTGTAAATTATATGCCAATAAATAAAAACATTAAGTACAATTATTTCTAAAAAAATGTCATTTTTATTTCAAGAGAATTTACATTTTGCAACAGTCCACATAAAGCGCAGCATATCCTCATTATGCTACATGAAACAGGTTTGTTCATAAAGTGTCAGCTTATTTATACATGACTGATTTACAGTTTAAATGATATGATGGATTTGGTTTTTTAAACCAAACAAATCAAAGCTTTTTCACTTCTGAAGGTTCTTCATTTGAGCAGAAATACAGTAACTGTTCTTCAGCTGAAACAATAAATACAAAAACAACAATAAAAAAAATACAGGAAAACTTGGACTGAAATCCAACCCAGTTTATTTTACAGAACAGTCTTGCAGTGGTTGTATTCAGAGGCTAATGAAAAACAAGTTTGTTCCCATCATTTAGAGTTGCTCCACTATCGTCACATAAAATAAAAATTATCTGGTCCTTTTGTTTCTGTTTACAGCAGAACAAAGTCATCTATACTGTTGGTGTCTTCACTTCTCAGTTTGTCGTCTCTCTGTATGGAAAAGACGCTGTATGGAGATGCCATGCTATCCTCCTCCACCTCTCGCCTTTCTCCCTCAGCAAAAATGAACATGGGATACATCCCTGAGGACGTGGAGACGGTCTACAGAAGACATGAAGGTTGAACAACAAAAAGAAACGGTCTGCTCAGTGCAACAGATCAGTCTGCTCTTCGCATCGACAGTGTCAAACAGCAATACTGTGTTGTTTATTTTACATTAAGTCAGTCGTACATGTAGTACTTTATGGCAATTATTCATCAATATGTTTTTATGCAGTTTGTACACTCAAAATGTGTTACTGTGGCATTATTCTGTCAGAGCAAAAAATAGAAATGACTTTTTTCGACATTCTGACAAGCTAAAAACTGACGTCAGTCTGACTTCACAATTTCAGGTTCTGCTGCCACTGGGATGCAGCATCAGCACCAACTCTGACAAAATCCTAAAATAGTTTAGTACACAGATGAGCTTAAATCCTACCTCATTAACAGCAGCACGGAGGGATTGAAACTCTGTTTGTCCTTTGGCATAAAAACCAATGGTACAGCTGGGGTCCATGCGAGAGAAAGACATCTTCCTGGGATGTTTACAGTGAAATGACTGCAAGTAGAGAAGAAGAAACAAATAAAGATGCTCAAAATCTAGGCCTAATGTTGCCCATTAGATCTAACAGGAATCCATTAATGGTAAAAAGCAGGCAAAACTGTTTTTGTCTGTGTCTGTGTGCTCGTTTCTCTGCCATGTTAGCAAAATGTACAGCTGATTAGAGTTACCTACCACAAGTAATCAACTTTAGCAAACTCCATTCAGTTTTACAGATATCGAGGTAATCTGAGTAGTTTATATTTATCCTCAACACATACTCTAATATGTGAAGTGAACATGTTTAAAAACACGCATAAGTTTAAATATACCATCAAATAAAAGTTTAAAACAGTCACACCATTTTTGTTTTTAGAAGAGACTTTTGACAAGATTTTGCAGGTAACGTGGTCGATTGTGCAGCACAGCTGTTCTGCTCATGGATCCTGTTCCTTCCTGTCTACTGACCAATCATAGAGGAGCTGACCCAAGAAGGCCAGCCCACCTTATTTGTATAATGAGGTAGAAATGCATAAGATAAAGTAAAAACAGGAGACACAAAAATGTAAAAAACAACACATGGAAATAAAAAGTCTTGGAAAAAAACCCCAACAAAAAACAAAAAATTAAGAGACACATCAAATAAAAAAAAAAAATATATATATATATTTACAAAAACAGTAAAATTTTAACTATGTGCTAAAATATATAATTTGTTTGAACTAAGCTAGAAATATGAATATGAAGGTCAATTAAATGATTAAACATGAGGTAAAGTTCTAAGTCTATTTATTTATGTATTGATCCATTTATATATTTCTGCTTTTATTTTTAAATATGTCAGTTTTGGTCCCCTATACAAAACTCCCACTTAAGTTAGCTGAACAGGTGTCCCAGGAGGAAAGAAAGCAGAAAGCAAGAAAAAAGAAATAAATCACCATACCTCTAAGGGAAAGTTCTTGTTTTTTGTATCTACTGTGGGCTGACAGTAGTGAGGATCCAAGTACAGCAAGTGGTCATCTTGTGCAGAGCAGAACCAGAATATAAATAAATGAATAAACAAAAGGATATGGCACCATTATCATAGTGCTCATTTAGCAAACCTACCCTGGAAGCCAACGAAGAACAACGAGTGCTTTGGTTTGCCACCAATAATTCCGATGCAGGATTCCAGCTTCAACAGATTCTGTAGAACAAGCAAACAATTCAAGGAACATTTAACAGTGCAGCTGTAAAACAGAACAGTTTTCTGACTCTGTTTTTGTGAGTGTAGTCCAGAGTTTAAATACTTTGACACAAGTGATGTAGGACGGATTGAGCTCCTGCCCTCCGAGTCGCACAGGAACCAGGATGATGACAGATTTCCAGCAGTGAGGGTGGGGCCGTTCACACAGCTTCCTCACATCCTGCAGGTAGACTAAACACATACACAAAATAGAAAATAAGTGGTTCTTATCTGCTTTAAAAAGCAGTAATAGAAGAATGTAAWACAAGAAGACACGCACTGGTGCAGTCTTGAGCGATGTACACAACTAGACTGGGAAGATCAGCTGAAGCTGCAACAGCTTTTCTGAAACACAAACATTCACTTTCAGAGCTTGAAAAAAAAAAAAACTAAAATAAGAGACCACCTGAACTCTCAGCCATCACATCTTTTCTCACCGGAGGATATGTGACACGGTGGACGGACCGTACCAGTCCCCGGCCTTCTTCCCTGAGCTTTTACCCAACTCCACGAGCCGGTGTATCCCAAACGAGGCGTTGGGGTGATCTGCGAACCAGGACACTATCCTTCTGTGCGTAGCCTCCATGGGTCTGTCCAGAAGAGAACCCAGGCTCCGATTTCGGCCTCTTGTGCGTACGGCCCATGAATGCTCCAAGCTATCCGAAGATCGAAGCAGGTCCAAGTCATCTTTGACCGCGCAGTAGCTCACAGACCAAGTCCAACCTGTGGCAGATATGAAGAAGATATGCAAGTAATGTGAAGCAACATTTTAAACGTGTTTTGCACAGCTTAAAAATCAAGCACAAAGGAGGCAACTGTCACATGTCAAAGACATACAGTGAGTTTAGTTTTTGYTTAAGTATGTTAAAGTAAATACAGTTGATAATCTTTGATTTAGACCCCATCTACATCACTTTGGATAGATTTTCTGTGTTCACTCAAAATCTAAAAAGGTAGCATCTCACTGGGCTGAAACTGTAAAAAAAATATTCCAATATTCATGTGTAATTGTAAGAAATGATAAGACATGATCAAAACTGGAAGCCAGAATAATTTTACAGAATGCCAAGTTGATTCTCTTTAAAAAGCTTATTCCTCAGGCCTATATCTCCATTTCAGTGTTCAGAGCCTCCGTCTCCCCGCGCCTGAGTGACCCAGAGTCTTATCAACAAAACAAAACAAAACAAGGCCCTCTCAGCAGCACGGTGTCTGTTTCAGACTGCACTGAAGCCCTTTTRTTCATCATAACACAGCACCTTTTAATAATGTCCAGAACTGAGTCACACCTCCTGAAAATGACAATCTAAGGAGGAAACATGATCTCACTGATCAGATGACACAGTTTCCTAACAAGGAAGTCCTAACGTACAAACATTACGTGTCTAATTGTGTTGTATCATACCAAGACGTGTAACTAGACAATCCCTCAGTGATTGGTTGTTCTCAACAGCATGAAAATAAACTGATTGCACATTGGTCATAGAAATATTTTAACCATCTCAAGCATTAATATGTGAAAAAGACTCCATAGAACTGAATACATTTCCTTCAATATCATACTAAAGACACGTTTGCTTAAATTTCTGCCAATATTTTAAGATAAAAATGTAGCTTTATAATAATAGAAACTCAACTGGAAGAATTAAAACACCTGTAACAACTCTACAAGGATTTTAAAGGGCCAATATTATGTGTTTCTCAGGCACATATTTAAATACTATACCATAATAAAGTATCTATGTCACCTTTA
>NW_013952455.1:2085747-2088628 GCF_001266775.1 Austrofundulus limnaeus | reverse complement strand
GAGTATAACATTATAACATGATATAAAACTAAAAAAAAGTTGATTTTACATGATATTGCCCCATTAAGAAAACATTTTGTAGCGCAAGTTTTTCAAACCTATCCAAAATTTCTGCCACGCAAAATAAGATGGAGAAAAATAATATTTTTAGCTTGGCAGAAAATTCTTGAATATCAAATGTAGCTTGCTGCTTCTTTAACTTGTAATTTTTCTCAGTCACACAATTAAAGCAAACAGATTGAATTTTTTAATAATTGCTGTTTTTCTAGTTCACAAAATAATGGGCAAACAAGTCTGTCCAACCAAGATAGCTATAATCAAAATGAAACATAGAATCCAACCAAATTAAACTAATAAGACTTTATGATTTAATGTGGATGTTGCATAATCTGTTAGCACAGTAAAACTGACTGAATTACAGTTATATCTTTATTTTTTTCTAAGGTGACTTGACCGTAGCAGATCATCCCAAATTCTCTTGAATCCAAAGGTTAATTAGCTGTAGATGTGTGCAGAATGAACAACCGTGACCCATGACATGACCTTTTCACCACCACTGGTCATGTCTCACAAGCTAACTGAACTTTGTCTTGAAAAAGCTGTCTTAGAGACAAAACTCTATTTTAGCTTCAAAATATGACCTCATCTGCAGATAGTGCTGACGTGACAAGTCCGCTTTAATCTTTTCAGATTTCTTATATAAAAATCCAATGATTACTTTCTGAGTGTTTTAATAAAATCAGTCCAGTAGTCCACAAGGCATTTTGCTAACAGGCAGTTTTCAATAGCATCAAGGTTTAAAACAAAGATCTCACACAATTTGTCAATGGTTGAAGTACAAGTTAAAAATTCGTCTCAGCTACTACTGAAACAAATTTTAACTCAATATCTGTAAAACTGACTGAGTTGTGGCCAATTTATGTTTGTCAAAGTTGATTATCTCCTAAAGTAATGAGTTGTAAATGTGCATCTAATGATTACTTTCTGAGAGTTTCATTCAAATCCACCCAGTGGTTCAAGAAAAGTTTGCTAACAGATTAAAATGGGGAAAACGTTCCTAAACAATCTATTTATTACTTGCTGCTGAACGGGGAAAGATAGGCCACAAATGATTTATTCTGTGGGATCAGATTTGCAGTCCTGTGCGTCGTTACCTGGTGGCATCATGTGCAGGAGCAGGCCTCGTGCCAGCAGCATCTGTCCTGTGCGCAGAACACAACCCCATCCGCTGTCAGTGGTCAGAGAAGAGCCAGGCAGCGGAGAGAAGCCTCGTCTGTATGTTAACCACAGGAGAGACGCAAAGGAGCGACGAAATTGCTCTTTGTCCCCTGACACAGTTAAAGAWATGGGGACAACGTTTTATTACTTATAAAACCACAAACACATGTGTTCAGAATAAATCTGGATGAATGTTTGCTCAGCTTTGATCCATTCCAAAGAGCAGAAGAAGGACTCACTTTCATCCCTGAGATTGTAGGACTTTCCSAGCATGTAGACAGCAGAGCTCTTGCTGAATTTTGCTTTTGGCTTCAGGGAAAAAACTTAAAGAGGAAAACTGATTTGAGTCACAAAAATGAATTGAACAAACTGACGTGCAGAACATGTCTGAACGTCACAACTGACCATATCTGGCACTGCTCCACACTGACGCCAGTTTGGATTTCAGTTTGCCTTTTTGGTCTGCCGGTCGATCCTCCCTGCACTCCTCTTTGATCGGGGGATCAGTTGATTCATCGGAGACGAAGTGCCAGTCGTCTGTGGGGTCACCATCACGGTGATCGGAGGAGGTGGTGGGGTTCATAGCAAGTGGAGATGACCACGACTGAACATTGGTTCCTTATCTACACAGCAGCCTACAGCAAAAACAACAAAGACCACCTCTCATGATGTGCATGTGACTCAGTCATGTACTGTGAATTATACTATTTATTTCAGCTTCAGTCCAGTTCTCCCTGGTCTGATGAGCTCATTTTGAGAACAGTGAATCTGTGAACACAACATGATCGAATCACATGACTAAAGGAATTTCAGGTATTCGGCTGCGGTTACACAGATTGTTGTAACCTACATTTGGTTTCCTCTTTAATACAATGTGTGGTTACAGTGTGGTGGAAACTTTTCACACACACGACTGTGCAACGTTACACAGACAGAGAGCCTCAGTATAATGAGAGGCAGAGGAAGTGTTCAGGTGCTTTGTACAGGTAAATGTAATGACACAGCAACAGGAAAGCACATTACTAGAAAAATCTAAATTTCATAGGAACAAAATTATTTGTGAAGCAGAAAGCTAACAAAAAATCGTCTAAAATTTAAATCTAAACAAACCTTGTACCCTTTTTTTTAGAAAGCTATTCAGTGGGTAATAAAAGTCGACTCAACTAAATTCTAAAACACAAAATTTTAATATTTTAAACATTTAATATTTACCTGTGATGACAGTGTACAACTTGGTTTCTAAATGACAATATCAATTTCACCATTCTAATTATCTTGAACTAATTTTATTTGTCAAAATTAAACTTTTGGTAGAGGAGGGAGAGTTTCTTTAGCCGTGGCTTGTAAACATCATGTCAGTAAAATTCTACTTTACCTTAATCTCTGCGTCGTCATTCCTGCTTTATTTTACCAGCAACACCTTCTAAATACATTTACTCAAAACTCTGATCGATTTTTGTTTTGTCGCTGTGACTTTCTTGTTTTTTGCTCTGACGTCGTGACAGAAAACTAATCGCTGCAGCGGACACTTCCTGTTTATTATTGTCACGTGAGAGCGCATTTGTGATTGGCAATGAATGGCCCAATCAGAATTGACCTTTCTTCAGTTACTAATGCGCATGCGTAAATTGGGCACCGTTCTCCCAAATTTATACTTGTCTGT
>NW_013952455.1:2081054-2084905 GCF_001266775.1 Austrofundulus limnaeus | reverse complement strand
CCCATCAATTATTCACAACAGTGGCTGGTAAATATGTAGCAACGTCACAAAGAATCATCAGAGATAACTGGTGTAAAAGAAAAAAAAGGTCAAATGTTGGAACAAAGACACACATGAAAGCAGTTTTAGCCTTCAGGCTCTGACCAGTGGAATGAGAAGTCAGTACATGAATGATCACAGATTCTGATGGACTGGTGCAGGAGAAAATGGGAGAGTTTTCATCTTAAATAATGTCATCAGTAAAAACAAAGTTTATTACACAAATAAATAAAAAACGTTCAATAAATACAACAAATATATATAAAAATAATAATAACATATATACAGAAATCAAAATAAATACAAATACTTGTCACAACATAAAGTTCAATTTGTCACTTTACACAAAACGCTGATGCTTAATTTCTAAACACTGGGTCCATGTTTGCATTATAAGGAATGAAACTGACAAATTAAACTGGAATAGATGTAAAATGTGTCCATCCTCCGGCTAACTGTTCATAATTATAATAACAAGATCTACAGACAAGTATCAGACTTTTTATGAATAACACACTAATGACACTAAAACCTCTGGTGTCRTGTGACGTGTTGTCCACAAGGGGGCGGTCTAAAACTGCTCTGTGTCCCAAAAACTACATTTTCTAACACAACTCCCAAACAAGACCACATCACTAAGACACTATGAATAAATCTACTCCAGGGTTTAACTGACTGAGCTTTTACTGACAGGGATGCTCAGCTTAAAGGAACTGGACATCCATGGATTGCATATTGTTTGACATTTAAACACAAACAAACAAACATAAAAAAAAGCCCTCACAGGATTCCTAAATAAAAACACTGGCACTTTCCTTCACATTTAAGATTACACAATAAACTTGATCTTCTACAAAAAGTGTGAATGACAGAACACACTTTTATCTCTAAGTGTTATTTTCATTATGCTTTCATCACATCACTGTAAGCACATTTATATATCAATACATCATTAAACATCAGACTATAATCAACAGACAAAAAACGTTCAAGCAAAATATTTGCTTGCCTATGTATATATTTTTTATAATCCTCTCATTTAGATCACAATGTAAACTTGGAGACACCAAAACAGAAAGTGACATTGGCAGCAAATTGCATAGTGTCCCTGTGCAAGTTCATCAAATCTTCTTTTTCAACAAGTCAGCCCTTAAACAAACCATCTGATTGACCATCTAACGCCATCACTGCAAAGGTTTTTGGTTTCTTGGTCCAATTTCTGGTACTGTTGTACTCGTCAGTGCATCACAGATGCATAATCTTTGTGTCTGTTGCCTTTTTTTTTATTAAAAGAAGTCTAAGGARACAAAGCGTAGTGTGTGTCGCATTAAAGTGAAGCAGGGCTCAGTGGAAAAGTTATGAACAATTAATATCTTACCTGTTGTAGATAGCTGTTTGAACGATGTCAATTTAGAGAAATAGTAAGCACTGTATAAACTATTGCATTGCAGTCAATTTCAAAATGCATAGTCATGTTTATGTTAAATTTAATGGTCCTTTTTTTAGTTCAGTAGCTGGCTGTAGCACTTCCTGTGCAATTTGTGTCATTTCTTAGCCTGGTAAAAACCAGACACTTGTCCTTCACTTTGCTTCGTACAAGGGTCTGGACTCTTGGCTATAGACAAGCGATTCTTGCTGGAGACGTGACCTCTGCTGAAGTTTAAAATGATTGGATCGGTTGGCCACGACATATGTCGCTGTGAAGGAGGCTAAGCTAAGAAGCTAACCGGAAATCGCGTGTGCTGTAAACAACCCCACTGAGAGGACAAAAGTACAGAGCTGAACAAGACGGCTGTAAATGAGAGCTGCTGCTTTGTCAGAAAAATTTATTTTAATTTGGAAGCCTTATCAACACAGACAGGCTTCATTCACTTCCTCCACTGCCGTATGCTAAAAATAACTAGCAGACACTGCACAGAAAATCAACGTTCTGTTTCTGATTGGCCCAAATGAAAATTCTCCTGAAGAAATCCTCGTCTATGGGAGAAATCCCAGATGGAGTGAAGGGAAACTAGAATTGAGTGGAACTGTGTAGGAAGGCAAGGGCCAGGCTAGTCATTTCTAGACAAAGATAGAGGGACATTCCTTACATCAAAATTATAATCAAAGGTTTTAGGTGATTCGTTAGGGTTCAAAATATGTGATGTTGATGACTCTCAACTACTGCCACACCATATTTTTGCCCAATAGCTATCTGTAAAAGTGACTGAGGTTTAAGCATTTTTGTGTTTGCTAAAGCCGGTTAGCTGTGGCAGCCATCTTGAATCAGGCTGACTTTAATAGTTAACCGGTTCCGTACATCCAGTGATTACTTTCTGAGAATTTCCTTAAAGTCTGGCCAGTAAGACACCTTCCTCTTGATTCCATATTTTTTTCTTGGAATTGAGTTATTCCATAGTTTTTCCTCTACTTCCCATGTGTCAAACTCAAGGTCCACAGGCCAAATGTGGTCTGGCCTGGCATTTTCTGTGGCTCACGAGAGAAGATGTAATAAGGTCTTAAAATAAGTGTATGGTGCTTCAAAGCCAGCTTTAACCATAAACTACATCTCCCATAATGCATGTCATTTAGTTTACCTATGAAAACAACATCATCCAACCACTAGGTGGAGATGGTTGAAAATTTAAACTGAACGCACCTCCTGAGGGTGTTTCCTGTCTGAAAGTGGGAGAGTTCAAAATTCAAAATGGCAGCTACTCACTACAGCTCAACAGTGAGTAGAGCATTTACATTTACTTTTAATAATATTTCTGTATTTCATATTTAGTCAGTCGTACATGTAGTACTTCTTAGTTTATATAAAAGGATGTGTTAAAATGTTGTTTCTATGCAGGAAATACCACATAGAGCTCAGGTATTGTTTACTAGTGGTGCTAACAAATGATAACACAAAACACCAACGTTAATTACAACCGGCCTTTTGAGGGCCACCATGAGAGCGCTCTGTGAAAATGAGTTTGACACTCCTGCTCTATTGGATCTACTGTAAAAAAAGCAACTGTGACTGACTACAGCAGTTGTATAGTTACATTATATTTTATAGTTCTTAGCAGGAGCAAGTATACCAAACATAAATCAAACTACAACTGGGTCAGTTGTAGCATGACATCTTAAAAATAGTGCCGTCATTACCAGACCTGACCCACATCTGGTTTACAAACCTCTATCCACGCCAGCATCAGCCAGCAGTACCAGCTCGACACCAGATCTGGCCCACACCTGTCTGCTATGTGGGTTTCTGCCAGACTAACAGTGCAATGTGAAACTAATAGCAGTGTAAAGGTCATTAAAGTCTGCTCATATGAAACATTTGAGAAGTGATTGGTTCTAAGACGACAGCGAACCAGTCTGGAAGTGATRACACTGATAATAAAACCACTTTAAAAATGGAGTGCAGTTGCTCTACTTTATGATATTAGTTGTTCATTACCTATCCACAGAAGCCCTCATCAAAATACGTCAACTTTTCCTGTAAACGAACTGATCTGAAATGCCAGTAATGCCTGTATTTTTAACCAGACCTCTGCTTGTTTCCATTCAGGTAAAAGTTTGTTCACAGTGTTTTCTATGGTTTCTTCATTAGTTTCCTGTTTGTTTTTTATATCTTTGTATAATCCACAGTCAGACATGCATTAAGACTGAAATGCATTTGTTTGTTTRAACATTATACACACATGTTAGGATGAACATACAGTACAGATCTACATGATGATGCCATGTTCGCACTTTCCACCAGGAGCTGATGTAGTTCTGTTGACATCTTTTCTACAGATTTTTTTGTTTGGTGTTAGTTTTCTCTTCAGGTATTTAAT
>NW_013952455.1:2068185-2080527 GCF_001266775.1 Austrofundulus limnaeus | reverse complement strand
CCCCAATATAAAGTCATGATATGTTAAGTATGACGCTACAGTTAAAGGCATTACACGGGACAGGACAGCTTCAATATCCAGATATTCTTTTCGTCACGAATGGTGTTTGGAGCTTCGAGTTTTATCAGAGTGAGCAGTACCGACGCTGCCTGAAGCCAAGCCCTGAGCCCCCCGGCGGACCCCCCCAGATGTGGCCTCTGTCTTACCTCCCTTCCTGTCCTCGTTTGTCTTTGWGGTGTCTTTCACCTTGCCTGTCTCCTGCGAGGCCCCTTTTATGGGCCCCAGCACTGTTTTGGCCACGCTTGTGAGCTGCGTAACGAAGCTGGCTTTGTCTCCGGGGGACATGGGCCTGGACTTGTTGGGTGGGGGTGAGACTGAGGAGGGGGACACGGGGTTCTCTTCCAGGGCCTCCAGGTGAGCCCTCTCCTCCCTGGGGCCTCGGTTGCTGACTGCGGGCCGCTCCGCTCGGTGTCGGGCAGAGGAGGAGGGTTGAACCTGGGCTGGAGCAGAGGGTGCAGGTCCTTTGGTTTTTGTAGATTCAGTTGCTTTATCGCTCCCACTGACTCCTCCTTTCTCTCCGACCTCCGGGCCTTTACGATGTTTGGACTGCAAGTTAGCTTTGTCCCCYACTCCAGCACCCTTTTCCTTCTCTTCTACCTTTTCCTGAGCTTTGGTTGCAGGTCTGCTGTCTGTCTGYGRCTTGGTGTCYTGCTGCCGGCTCTTGGATGGACCTGGACTTGAGGTTTTCTCACTGGGTTTACTCTGGCCGACTGCTGCCTCGGAACTTAAAGCGTTTGGAGGTTTGCTCCCAAGACTGGACTTGGTCTCTCTGTGTGAAGGAGCAGATTTCATTCCGACTGCAGCGGAGGATGAAGCCTTGCTCGTTTCCACCACACTGGTCTTAGGCTCTGCTGGGGGAACCTTCCTCTCACTTTGCCYGGCATGCTCAGGTGCTGACGTGATCTTATCTTTGTCCTTATTTGCTACGAGCGCGTCCCTACTTAGCGGCGATTCCTGCCTCCCCAGCCTCCTCACCTGGTTCAGGCCCCCCATCTCTGCTCCGGAAGGAGGAGAGGGAGAGGAAGATGAGGATGGAGATGGAGGAGCGGGTCCGTTCTCTCCTTCAATCTCAAGTAAACTCTGCAGACTGTGTTCACAGTGGAAGGACTCTCTCCTGTAGTCCCCGTGGGTCACCTCCAGGCTATGCTTCCGCAGAGACACCCCACCCGTCAGCGGAGACGGCGATGATGATGAAGACGAGGAGGAAGGTAGGACGGGCGTCCCTAGCTTCTCTGCGGACTGCACCCGCTGCAGCAGGGGGGACCTGGGCGGCTCGGCCGACTTGGGCCGAGGGCGAGCGACGGGAGGCGAGGAGTGCAGCTTGGCGGGGAACGTTTGGGTGGTGTTGGAGCTCCCCACCGTGTGTCCGGTGAAAGGCGGTGGGGAGGAGGTGGTCGGGGATGGGGTGTGGGCCAGAGGGGACAGCGGGATGTTGCCGGCGGACTTACAGCGAGCGGAGCGGTACTGTCGGTGGAGTTTAGGGGACAGGCCGTGCAGGGAGCTGGGCCTCATGTGGTGAGACGGAGCCGGGGAGTTGGGCGTGCTCGACGCCGCGGAGCTGCTCTGAGACGACGTACCTGAGGAGAGGAGAGGAAATAGTTTTGAGTACAATTAGCAGCCGTGTGTGGTTTTGTYCCAATTCTTTCTTTGGTTGTTTTTTTTTTCTGACCCAGGTACGTGGATTCCAGTGTGGAGCGGTAACTCTGTGTGGGAGAACGGGCCGACAAGCTGTGGGTKGGGGATCCTGGGAGACTGTCTCCAGAGGACAGAGATCGGTTCAGAGAGGAGAGGCTCCGGCTGGTGTGAAGCAGGTTGGACTGCTTTGTGATTTTCCTGAACAGGGAGCTGCGTTTCTTACTGAAAGATAAAATAAGACCAGGTGAAGATACGATCGTCACAACAAGAAATTATCAAGGGTGTCAAGAGTCAGCTTACTTCAGTCAAACCCAAAATAAAGTCGTAACTTTTATTTTGTAAGAATCTAAGCTGATAAAATGTTAATATTTTGATGTATAAACTTCAGTACATAAGTTAGACAATTAGAAAACCCCTGCTCCCAGAGTGGACATGATTTATTTAATGGCATTTTGTAACCCACTGACTAGCTTAAAAACCTGCTTATTTATTAGAAATTGGCTGTGTGAGAATGGCTCTGTGGGAAATGAGAGGTGCATGTATGACGAGTGTTGTATTGAATAATAGGTGCTTTGATTTATTCCGTATCCTTGATATTAAGTGTCACTTTTCAACAGGAGCACTCAGCCTACTGAGAATCTTAAGTTTAAGTGGTTCAAATTTTATTTAGTTTGTATTTTCACATCAAGAGATGCTATTCAATTCTGTATTACTGTTTTATTTTTCAGCAAGTTTGGGTCATAAACTTCAACTCTGACTGTGTTAAAACTCTTAAAGGTACAGTAACTACTGTATTTATTTGTGCATAATGCAAAACATTTAACCCAAAAAATCATCCGTAACGTTGGGGGATTGTATACACAGAAGCAAATTCTGACAGATTTTTTGCGTGTTTTTTTACTACATTAAACGTTAATATTTTATTGTATATAACTGAAATATTGTGTTGGGATTAATCATAACTTCTCCTTCTGCCCTCCCACTGTTGAATATGTTGTGCACAGCTAAGCTTATAAACAACAGTAGTTGTTTTTTTTCACTCTGTGATGTATCAGATGTTTGAAGACAGGCTCGTGTTGTTAGGATGAGGAGTCGGAAATTAAGGAAAAAATGTCAATTCACTTTATTTATGTAGCGCCAAGTCACAGCAAACGTCTAAAACAAATCAATCTAAGGAAGCCAGCAGATTGTGTTGAATCACTTCATCCCAGTCTCCCCTCCTGAGCAGCACATTGGTGACAGTGGAGAGGAAAAACTCCTTTTTAACAGGAAGAAACCTCCAGCAGCACCAGGACGAGCGGCCATCTGCTTCGACCGGCAGCAAAAGAATACACGAATGTCTGTTGCACATCTGTGTGCTCAAAGAGCTGCTTCTCAAAGTTGTCCCATCTTGCTAATTGAACAACCTGCTTCTGCCCTGGGAGTGGATCATTTGCAGTGACATACAGAATCTCACACAGTCACAGGTGTGTGTCCCCAAAAATAATGTTTCCACATGCAAAGACCGACAAATCATACAGTTAGGGGTATCRTAATGCTGCATTCACACCGAATGTGATTTGAGTGTCAAAAATGCGTCCAATGCCTCAAGTTGGACACTTGTGCACTTTGAGGTCAGACGTTTGTGAAAACTGTTCTTGACGCGTGTGAGCCTCTTGTTTTCCTGCTCTGCCAATCTCTGTTTAATGGTATGTTAAATAAAGAAAGTGTCTTTGTTGTATTTACTGAGAGCAGGAGCACGTAGAGCTCACCAGATAATTAATTCATAATTAATTCACCAGATAGTTCAGAGACGTTCTGAGTTTGGTGAGTTTCACCACTCCAGRAGCTGCAACAAGGCTCACTTTCAGAAYTATTTTTGTCCTGAGCCCAGTTTGACGAGCTGCTGACCCACATCGGTGCCGATATCTCCTGCCAGGACACYGACTACAGGCACTCGATTTCAGCTACAAGAGCTCCTGTCCATCTGGCTCAGGTTAGTGCAGTGTTTCCCAAAGTTGGGGTCGGGACCCAAAGTGGGGTCCCGAAACATCAAGGTGGGGTCCTGAAAAGATTTTCTGAATTAATTACATTTTTGCCTTAGTTGTTACAAAGTGTTAGGTTAGTATATTTAAACTGGATAAATGTAGTATATAAATATTGTTACTATGCCCATGTTTAGTTGACCTGATACAAATGTTTATCATCCAAAAATATCTGGGGGCTCAGGTCTCTGCTACTGTTATTTTGTGGGTCAAAAACTGAAAAGTTTTGGAACCACTGCACTTTGGTTCCCAAAGTTGGGCTAGGGATCTAATTATGAGTCATGAAGCACCTTGGATAATCTCCAGAAATCAATTTAAAGGGTAATAAAATAATTGCTGATGTAATATTTTCCCTATAATTATTACAAAAACTCAAAATAAGTATAAATAAGTATTTATATTTGTGTATAAGCTGTTTAGATTGTCAAAAAGCCTGTGTTTTTAGGGTTATTAATGAAGTTTGTGTACTCAGACCAGTAATATTTGGGGTCACAAGTTTTTGCCATGAATATTTTGTGGGTCAGAAGACAAAAAGTTTGGGAACCACTGGGTTAGTGGACATCATTCAGGAAACTCTCCTCTCAGAAAATGTGTCACTATGTCACACAGTGGAGTCTCTCTGATTGGTTGATGCGCCGCTTCGAGCTACAAAAGTTCAARTTTTCCAACTCCGTTGTTTGACATGTGTCAAACACTCGAAATGCTTCTAAACACGYCACTCTAGATGTACCACAGCACTTTCCGACACCCTTTGACACGTGTCCACCATAGACTTTGCATGTAAACCTGATGCTCGAAACACCTTCGTTGTGACCACAGCATTATACACGAGGCGGTCACATTAAACTTGTGTAGGGTAAAGACCCGTCCAGCTTTCTGTGGCCGGTTTAAAATTTGCATGATGTTTCGACTGTGATGCTTTTATTTGTACTCACTTCATCAAAATYACATTAATCACGTAGTTTTATATGTAGAGTTTATTTTTCACAGTAAAGTCACAGCATAAGATTCCTCACTGGGCTGCACGTTTCGATGCATTATATTGTGAATATTTTTCCAAAGCAGTGAGGAGGGATGAATCAAAAATCATGTCAGAAATTAACAGTTGAACAGTAATAACTGTGTTTAAATGCWAATGTATTAGCACCATTAATAAACAATGGGAGTAAATGTTCCTTAATTACGCACTCTTGTCCCTCCTTGACTCCTGTCCTCTTGCTGCGCCGTGCCATCTTGGATTTGTAGCTGGACTTGCGTGCAGGGCCCACTTTTATCGAAGTGTTCTCGAAGGGAGTCGTCGTGACCGTCACTTTGTTTCCACTCTGTGGACGACACACATTTGCGCACATTTAATCYTAGTTATTGTGTGGGAATATTTGAAAACAGAGTTCAGCTGAAATGTCTCCCACCTTCAGGATGAGCTCCACCACCTCTGTGTGGACCAGGCCGTGGACCGACTCCCCGTTTACGTGAGTGATGAGGTCACCGGCTTTAAGTCCAGCCTCCTGGGCGGGGCCTCCATCCTCCACATGCTGGAAGAGGAAGAGAGCATTTAATTAAACTCATTTTCACTTTAACATCAACTACATATGGTGTGGGACGATGCTCCGTATCACCTTTCATTTTCAACAACATAAAGAGCTTATTAGAGCCATGAAGAGCTTGTGTGCTGCTCTCACCCAGACCATGTGGTGCACGCTGTAAACATCACTGTCTCCGATGTAGACCCGAATAGCCCGAAGGGTGAAGCCGTACTTCTTCCCGGAGCGGTGGATGGTGATGGGAGAGTGCTGGACGTTCACTGTGGGGCAGAAGTCACGGCTGGGGGAGGAGTCACGAGACGAGGGGTTGGACGAGAGGGAGCGAGGCGACATGGGGCTCGGCAGAGAGGAGGCAGAGTGTTGCTCGACTGCGAAGCAAAGGTTCGAGTTAAAATAATGCTTTTGTTTGTYGATCGGACTAAAGTGACACACAGCTTCACCTGCTGGAATGATGACAGACAGCGCCGTCGCAGAGGCAGATTTGATCACTTTAGTTCCTGGTCTTGAGATTGGTTTCTCTCCCTCCACGGAGAGCTGTTGATGTCGGACCCTCCGCAGCACCAGGTCTGTGGTGGCCCCGCGGGTCCCCTGGGGGTCAAGAAGTCCCAGACTTGGCAGAGGCAACGATGCATCAGCAGGTCTCAAATGTTTGTCTGTGATAAAAAGAGAGAATAAAAGCCTGCGGTGATTAAATACTCATGTTTAGATTACAAATCATAGTTCACGTTCCCTCTGACCTCCTGCAGTGATGCCGTTACCGTCTTTCGACAGCAATTTTGGATCTTCCAGGGAAGCACCTCTGGTCCTTACAGGGGGCTGCTTGGCTGACATAAACAGCTCAGAGTCCAGCTCTAAGGGGGAGGCAAAGCGGTAYGTGTCCATCAGGGCAGAGAAGCGTCTGCGGGCCCCTGATGGTGGGCTGGAGTCGCTCTCAGTGAAGAAAGACTCGGAGCAGGATAAGCGCTTCCTGAAAATCAAAAGCAACATTTCAAGCAGTGGTCCTCGAGGCCCACTGTCCTGCATGTTTTGGATGTTTTTCTGCTTCACTTCAGCTGCTTTGAATAAATGAGTGATTAACAGGCTTCCACAGAACCTGAAGACCTGCTGAGGGGCAGGGAAACAACTAAAACATAACAATAGTGGTCCTTGAGGATCAGGACTGTAGATCACTAGTTAAAATCACTCAGTGAGACTAAGCTACATGTTGTTTTTTTCACACTCACATCTCAGGAGAACCGGTCCTCCAGCTCTTGTCTCTGAGGGTGACTCCTCCCAGGCTTTCTCTCTTGGCCACCCGGTCCTCTCTGGGGACTTTGTGCTCCCGCAGAGTCACAGTGTGAGGTTTGTGCTCCAGCTGAGACAGGTGCTCCATGCTGCTGTACACCTTCAGGTCCACACAGAATCTCAGTTAGTGCTTTCAAGCAACGATGACGAAACGAAACAAACAAAAAAGGAGAGTTTATACGAGTGTCAGGTCTGGACCTTGCTGAAGCGAGGGGAGCAGGACGAGAAGCGATGCATCTCCACAGGCTCGTCATCGTTGGTGTCGTCTTCATCGTACGACTGGACGTGATGGTAGCGCTCAGAGCGGGCTGACGGTGAGAAGAGGCAGATGCAAATGTAAAGATGCAAACCCCAAAAAAGATAGAGCTCGATGCCAACCGTTGCCAATGTCCCCCGTCGCGATTCAGTAGTGACCAACTGTTATCAGTTTAGTTGGAATCATCACAGGCCTTCATTATTTAAATCATCTCATAAGGTGAACAGATGGATGGATGGGGGTTTAAAGTGATCTTGTCAAACTACTACACAAATGTGTTGGGCAGGTCTCCCATATGATGCACACAAAACTTGGTTCAGATCGGATCATGTATGTGTGAATGAGAGCTAACGGTGTGCAAATGGCAAGGCATCAGCATTCTCCACTCTGCCACAGCCACACCATCAGTGTTGAGAAGCATGTGGAGTCTGCATGTTCAAAACTGTAGGGGGAGTTAGCTCAGTTACATATGCATGAAAAGAGACAAACTGGCAGCTTTGATCCAAAATGGCCGACTTCCTGTGGGGTTTGGACCACGACTCCAAGAGACTTTTWGTAGGTCCTGAGCAGTTACACATCTGTACCAAATTTTGTGATTCCAGGTCCAAGCATGGCTTGGGGCTTATTTTTTAATTTTTAGGGAGCACTGTGGAGGAATTAGGTCACGTCCCCCAAATATTGGACTGCATTCCTGCAGTGGGATGGATTAGGATCGACCATAATGAATTTGGTGCAGATTGGCTGAAATATGTGGAATTTAGAGGGAAACGTATGTCAACGGTGTGATGTCTGACTTCGCCGCACCACCATGACCACACCTTTCAACAAAAAGTCTTTGTGCTTGAAAACAAGTGAGATCAACCTATTATCTGTGTTCTGACACAATTTGTTGCTGATTAGGCCCGGAGGGTCAGAGATGGAGCTTTCCAAGCAAAAAAGGTCACTACTTGTTGTCAGGGGGTGGGGCTTTKATGATGTCATATAACCACATGGTATGGTTGGGCATGCAACAAGGACTCATACCAACTTTGGTGTATTAGCCTTTGWGTGTGAAAGTTACAGATGTCTGAAATTGTAACAAACGGACGGAGAGCATTAAGTCCCCCGCTTCGGTGATGGGGGACAATTAGACTCAAAGCAGATAGTAAACTGACACATTAAAACCCAATATTTCACATTTCTCTTTCTGTATTTAAATAACATGAAAGAGTTGAAGCGTGTGTTGTTGGCTTTTTCACAACTTCCTGCCAGGTGAACTCACTGTCAAAATAACTGGTGTCTTCCTCTGACTCCAGGTGAGGAATGAACTCTGCTTTCTGTCTCAGCAGGCTGTTCCAGTCCACCTCGGCGAAGAACGAGTGCTGCTTCACTTCAAAAGCACCACCTGGAGGGGCAGTGGAGATGGGGTTGGGTGCATACATAAGAAAGGAGCAGGTGGAAAAACAAGATAGCCTGCAGAGGCACTCTGACCTTGACAGAAGCTGACTGATTTAGGTAAACCTAACCCACAAGCTGGAATAAATGACTCTTCTGGGTTGGCGTGTAGCATTCAAGGACAACTTCCAGTATGGAATGAATTTATATTTTTTATTAAAGTGACAGTTCAGATTTTTTGAAGTGGGGTTCTGTGAAAGAGGTATGAACAACGAATATCTTATCTGTTGTAGGTACTGCTTTTTGAATGACCTCTGTTGAGTAKAGTTTTATTTTGACTGAACTTAGAAGCTATTGGCTCGTCAGGGCGCAGTCCAGACCAGAATAGATTTGTACCATCCACAAGTTTAGACAAGTTTATTTTTAAATTGCATATTTTGTCTAACTCTACGTGCCAAAACAAACAAAGCTGAGCAAAGTAATGACATTTCAAGGTGGTTAGAAATGGAAATGAATGAGAAGTCAAGTTAATTTTATAGAATTCCAATAAATGCCTGAGAAACACATAATATTGTCCCTTTAAGATATTTTTGTGATTAATCGCAAGCAATTAATTTTTTTTTTCTATGACTGTAATTTGCAATACACTCCATGTGCAGCCCAACAACAAAGACTCTCATTGGTTGAGACACGAGATGATGCACATCTAAAGCCAATAGTGATCAAGAGCCCCCGTGTGACCAATAATAAATATGCTTTATTACTCGTAGTAATAGTTTACTTTTAGTTACTGACTGACTTTGGGTCTGGTTTAGATCATTATTTATAAATTATATATTTTTCTGGTATAAATCTGCTGTTGTGCATTTACATTGTTGAATGAAATTAATATAGTTATTAATTTATTGTAAAAATAATCACAGATAATTTGTGACACAGGTCCAGTTCGGCTTGCTTACAACTGTGAGAAGTTACCCTGTTACGTGGCCATTTTTGCTCCTCCCTGCTGTCACACATGCTAACAGTGGATGAGATACTGTAGGTAGGGCTCAGTCTAGGGCAATGTTTCCCAAAGTTGGGGTCGGGACCCAAAGTGGGGTCCCGAAACATCAAGGTGGGGTCCTGAAAAGATTTTCTGAATGAATTACAGTTTTGCCTTAGTTGTTACAAATGAGTGAGGTTAGTATATTTAAAATGGATAAATGTAGTATAAAAATATTGCTACAATGCCCATGTTTTGTTGACCTGATACAAATGTTTATCACCCAAAATTAGTTGGGGACACAGGTCTCTGCTACTGTTTTGTACTATTTTGTGGGTCAAAAACTGAAAAGTTTTGGAACCAGTGCACTTTGCTTCCCAAAGTTGGGCTTGGGACCCAATTATGGGTCATGAAGCACCTTGGATAATCTCCAGAAATCAATTTAAAGGGTAATAMAATAATTGCTGATGTAATATTTTCCCTATATTTATTACAAAAACACAAAATAAGTAAAAATAAGTATTTATATTTGTGTATAAGCTGTTTAGATTGTCAAAAAGCCTGTGTTTTAGGGTTATTAACGAAGTTCATGTACTCAGACCAGTAATATTTGGGGTCACAAGTTTTTGCCATGGATATTTTGTGGGTCAGAATACAAAAAGCTTGGGAACCACTGGTCTAGGGTTATTTAAGTCAATGCCTCCGCACCCTTGCTTCCAGTGGCCTAGAYTTCTGCCATCTTAAAACAACTCCGTCTCATAAATTCCATAGTGGTTCATGAGAATGTTACTTTAGAAACTTTTATATCTCTGTCAGTTTCTCACTACACATTTACTTGTATAAAAATCCATGCTTATTTACAAGTGTAAAAAAACAGCAGCTAGCTGTAGCACAAAATATGTAATGCAAAATTGATGGCTTTGTAGATGTACATTTAATTATTACTTTATGAAARCTCATTAAATTTATTAAATTAAAACAGACCGATGGTTAAGCAACAATTAACTTCTTGCCTACCTGTCTGCATTTATCTCTTTTACAACACACAACAGTAACAGCAGTCCATTAAAACGAGGCAGGAGGACACTGGAGCCACTTAAACATCTGCTGGTTGTTCAAACATGTATCTATGAGAAGAGCTGAACAAATGCAGCTTGAACTAAATTCAAGTTTCTTCACTTGTGTCCAGTGGGAATCTACGAGTTCCTTTTATGAAGTTAAGTAGAGAAAAGAGCTTGATTCCTTCCTCCAGAACACTGACCTGTGCCCAGTCTCATAAGAGGATTTGTCTGCAGCAGAGAGGAGATCAGGTGCTGCGCGTCAACAGGAAGAGCATCATCACCTTCTGGCCACACAATGTCRTCTGCAGCAAAGAGAAACACACTTTTTGGTAAAAAGTGATGAGATTTTATGGAAGAATGCCTGTTTGAGGTAGGATATCTGGTTTATTTTCTACAATCAGCGGGTCTTTACACCTCACCTGTAATGACCTGTCCAAACAACTCCTCTGGAGTGTCCCCAAAGAATGGCACACAACCCACCAGGAACTCATACAGGATGATGCCCATCGCCCACCAGTCCACTGGCTTCCCATACCCCTGACGGAGAATCACCTCTGGAGCAATATACTCTGGAGTCCCACATACCTGAAAGAAAAGCAGAACTTGATTTACTCACACTGTTATTTATCTTTCTTCTTCTGCTGATTCGCTGAGTCAGCACTCACACCGTTATATGCTTCTTTACAGTTTCGTCTGTACATTTTTTGCAATTAAACTATTTCTGTATGTTTTGTGCTGTTTTACCTTCTTGTCCGGGAATGGTGTGTTCTGACTTTTGTTTTTTGTCCACTTTTGTTTTTTGTCACTGTTACACTTTTTGATTATCTATGTTGAAAGGAAATTTCATATAAACTCAAATGTTTTAAATTCTTTCAAAAGTGCATTTTAAATCTGCCTTAGCATATTAGCGTGGTTTTGTCTTCTCGTGCTAATTAAAGCTACCATTCTGCTAAATTTAGCTACCAGATTGCCACTTTTAGATTATGACTGATGTTCCTCTTTTAGCTATTAGCTGCTGTTCTGTTGTATTTAGTTACWATTTTCCTAATATTAGCCTCTGTTTTGATAATTTTAGCCTCTGTGTTATTAAATTTAGCATCACTTTAATGAAKTTTAGCTAATTTGCTGGTTTAGCATGTATTGTTGTTATAGCCTATTTTGCTCATTTGAACCTCCGTTTCATTAATTTTAGCATCATTTTTATGAATTCTAGCATCAGTTTTATGAATTTTAGCCACTGTTCTGCTTGTTCAGATTGTTTTGGGGGTGTATTTTAGCTTCTGTTTTGTTTGCTTTTATTTTGACACCTCAGTTTTATTTATTTAATTGTTTTTGGTCAATTGCAGCAAAGTCATTCTGGTCTCAGCATTCAAACAGCATTTTCACAGAGAATGTTGAGTTGCAGTCCTGTAAAGAGGATTGTGTTGAGCCAAGTAAATCACCTCAGACATGCCAGGACTGGGTGAAAGCCTCAGTGTGTCTTTTTTAATTWATTTTTTTCATGTGCAAATTCTACAAGCACTAACATATTTCTGGCCGCGGTTACGTGCACAGGAGAAATAATGAGGCTTGGATTCAAAGCAGGCGCTGCTTAATGAAAGGCTGGTGAATATGAGCCGTACTTTAAAAAGAGATACCCTCTGATTGCAATAGCTGGGGAGAGAGAGTGGTCTATTGTTCTGTGGTGATGGTTCCATTTTATCGGGCTTCAGAAATGCCTGTCACGCCATGAAAGGGAATATCTTTTCACAGAAATAAGACATCAAAGAACACTTGATACTCAGACTCTGCTCGGATCAGACAGAATGTGAACAGTCTGCATTGTGCTGTGGCCAAAAAGACAGAATAGATCTTTATATTGTATTTGTGACAATGAGTATTAAAAAAAGAAGAAAATGGCAGAAGGCATTTTAAAGGGTGCCAAAGCAGCACCTACCAGGAGTTCTACCACACAYAAGCTTTATTCTATAAGGTTCAACATTAATGTGGGACTTTTATTTCGGAAGAATCTAAGCAAACAAAATGGTGTTTTATGTATAAAACCTGTATAAACTAGACACCGCATAGCGGTAACATAATGACCCCCGTATGCAGAAATGCACCAGAACTCAGAAGTCTTTATTCC